>NW_006921817.1:5465887-5467108 GCF_000298275.1 Orycteropus afer afer | reverse complement strand
AGCTTGTTAAATGCCAAGCTTGTTCTTCCTGTTTGGTTTTCTAACTCCAAGTCTTTGAACATTTCATTGTAGTACTTACTTTACTTTGTCTTCTCAAGCTGACCTTTAAAATCTCCTATTCAACTCTTTTATCTTGTTATTTCTTCTATTTGTTTTTGCTACTCTCCATTCAAGAACAAGTTTTAGAGTCTCTTCTGATATCCACTTTGTTTTTTTCTTCCTTTCCTGTCTTTTAAATGATCATTTGCTTTCTTCATGTGTGATGTTCTTGGTGTCATCCTACAAATTATCTAGTCTTTGGTCATTGGTGTTCATTGTGTCAAATCTATTCTTTAGATGATCTCTAAATTCAGGTGGGATATAATCAAGGTAGTATTTTGGCTGTCATGAACTTATTTTAATTTTCTTCAGTTACAACTTGAACTTGCATAAGAATAATTGATTGTCTATTCTACAGGCATCTCCTTGCCTTGTTTTGACTGATGATATTGAGCTTCTCCATCACCTCTTTCCACAGATGTAGTCAAATAGATTTCTGTGTATTTCATCTGATGAGGTACCTATGTATAACCACCATCTATGTTGTTGAAAAAGACATTTGCAATGAATAAGTTATTGTTTTTGTAATATTTTGTCATGAAATCTCTGGTGCCATTCCTATTAGTAAGGCCATATTTTCCTATTACTGATGATTCTTCTTTGTTTCCAAATTTCATATTCCAATCATCAATAATTGTTAATTATTCTTGATAGACTATTCAATAAATTTCAGACTGGATAAGTTGGTGAAAATATTCAATTTTTTCATTTTTGGCTTCAATGGTTGTTGAGTATATTTGAATAATAGTCATATTAACTGATCTTCCTTGTAGGCATATGGATATTATTCTATCACTGGCAGCATTAGGATAGTTCCTGAAATATTAATTTTTATGATGTTTATGAGCTTATTTATGTCTAATTAACAAATAAATTGGCATACAGTAGCCTCTCAGTAAATGATAGTGATTAATGTGGTTATTTTTACTATTATTATTCTTCAAACTCTCAGTGTCATCGAGTCAGATCCAACGCATAGTGACCCCTCCTTGGGTTTCCAAGACAGTATCACTATGGAAGTAGATTGCCCAATCTTCCTTCCAAGGAGTGGCTGGTACGTTTGAGCCACCAGCTTTCTAGTTAGCAGTCAAATGCCTTAGGCAGTACACCACTAGAGCTCCC
>NW_006921817.1:5460464-5463862 GCF_000298275.1 Orycteropus afer afer | reverse complement strand
GAAAGTTGATATATGAATGTGCCAAAGGGTCAGGGAGGTGCCATCTTCTTACCTCCTCTAACCCCATAAGAGGAAGATAGATACACCATCAATAGCCCAAGGCCTATTCCTATGAGGCAAGACATGCTACCTCCCTCCAAACCTTTCACCAAGCCTGACACCAACCGTTCCTCCTGCAGCACCCACCACCTCTCTGCTGGGTTTGATAATTTGCTGCAGTGGACACACAGAACTCAGATTATGGAGTTTATTACAGAAGAAACAGGGTATGACTCAAGTTCAGAAATGCACTCTGTCTCTTACAGCCCACCATCTCTCTGCCGACAGTCTCTCTTAGTCTCTCTCAGCAGTGTGTGTCTCTCTCAGCAGTGCATGTCTCTCACATCTCTCAGCCTCCAGTAAGAGAGATTTCTTCTGCCTTCAAGAGGGCTCCTTTGGATCCTGGCAGAGTGGCAAACTAACTAATCCCAACATCAGAGTTCTACACACCTGAGAGAGAGTAAACTTCCCAGAAAATTACATTGTGCTGCTCCTAACAGAAATACCCCAGTGGATAACTTTAACAATCAGGAGCTACTCAGTTGCTCATGGCAAATTCCACCACAGAGTTCACAAAAATTTATGGCTAGAAAAGCCACATTATGTAATTTACTACACTGCAGAATGTCACTAGTCTTTGTAGTTTATTGGGTGGACATGGGTGCTTAGATATGACGATGGGAATTTTATACATTCTTATTCTCAAAGAAGTGGTCACTCATTTTTAACATAATTATTGATTATATATGTATTCTTTAAAACTATGTCCCAAATTATAATGCAGTAGTTTCTCTTTGCTGCTGTACCAAATTACCACAAATTTACTGGCTTAAAACAGTACATATTAATTATCTTTGGCCTGGAGGTCAGAAGTTTGAAATGGGTTTCGTTTGGCTAAAATGTAACCATCCATAGGGCTATGTTCTTTCTAAAGGTTCTAGGTGAAAATCCATTTTCATACCTTTTTCAGCTTCTAGAGTTTGCCTTAGGAGCTGTGGTGGTGCAGTGGTTAAAGTATTTGGCTGTTCACCAAAAGGTTGGTGATTTGAACTCACCAGCTGCTCTGTGGGAGAAAGATGAGGCAATCTGCTTTTATAAAGTTTTACAGTTTTGGCAGCCCAATGGCACAGTTCTACCCTGTACTATTAGGTTTTGGGTCACTATGAATCAGAGTCAACTTGATGGCGTGGGTTTTTTTCTTCTTTTTTTTTAGAGTATGTCTGTATTCCTTGATTCACGGCCCCTCCCATTTTCAAAGCCAAATGAGTAGCACCTTCAAATTCTTTTCTCTCTTTGAAATCTGCTTCCCTCTTTACATCTTCTCTTTCTGACTCTGATCCTTCTGTGTTCCTCCTACAAGGACCTTTGTGATTACATTGAACCTACATGGATACACTTCACTTCTCAATATCCTTAGTTTAATCACATCTGTAAAACCTCTTCCACCAAGTAAGGTAACTTATTCACATGTTCTGGGCATTAGGATGTAGGCAATTTTGGGGTTTGGGGAATTATTGTGCCTTCCACACCAAATTATATATGGATATTTGTTTGAAATTGGAACATTTAAAACCCACCATTAGTAAACCTGGTAGGCACAACCTTCTAGAGAATGCCTTAATAACAAAGATGACTTCATTCGGGGTGAGTTTTCACCAAAGGGATGGCAGAGAGGTTCTTCTCAGTGTGAGTCTACATATATGCACATATGTGAGTGCTTAAAGTTGCGAGTAATATGTTTCAGGTCAATAGCTTACTGGAGTTCTAAAACTACATGGAAATATATTAAGTTTAGAAAGGAGAAAAATATTTTTGCCAAAGTGTCAACTCAGAAAACATTAAAGTGTTAACAGGCCTGATTTTATTTTAAGAAAGTGAAAAATAGCTTTACCAAGTCCTATAAGTAGAAGAATCTATGTTCTGACATTTTAGTTAAAAAGTAGAAGAATGCCATTGAAAATTTTGGTCTAGCTTTTGAGTTTCTAGAATTTTAACATAGGAAAATGTTTCAAAAGTAGCAATTTGAAGGTAACTGTTAAACTTGGATTTGAAATGAGGTCTCTATTCTTGTCAAAGCTGAGTGAGACTTGCTTTATTCTTCTCTGCTTTAGATTAATTATTGATTATTTATGGCCAAATGGTGCCATCAACAGGAAATTATATTATTAATGTAGAATTTTTCTAGTTTTGCCAAAATTCTGCACTACGTACCAATATTTTAGCCTGAGATGGGATTATGGAGGGTTCTAAAAAAGAGAAGCTATAAAAGAGTAAGGTTGGACAATCTACTTCCGTAGTGATACCACCTGGGAAATCCAAGAAGGGATCGCTATGAGTCGGGTCCAACTCGATGTCACATAACAACAACAACAGCATAAAACAGTAATGGTAGTAAATGTATGTATGTATGTATGTATATGGGCAAGGAGCTCTGGTGGTGTAGTGAATAAGGCATTTCAATGCTAACCAGAAGGTCAGCAGTTCAAAAATCCCAGCCACTGTGCAGTAGGAAGATGGAGCAATCTATTTCCATAAAGATTTACAGCCTCAGAAACCCAATGGGCATCGTTATGAGTCAGAATTGAGTCAATGGCAGTCAGTTTTCTTTTCTCTCTCTCTCTCTCTCTCTCTCTTTTTTTTTAAGTTATATATGGACAGTATAGCCAGACTGCCTGAATTAAAATTCTTTTTTTCTAGACTATGGGTATTAAGCAAGTTATTTGACTGCTCTATGCCTACTCTTTATTTTATTTTCAATGTTAGTAAAGGGTTATTATAAGGATTAAGTTAGTTCATACATGGAAGGTATTTAAAATAGTGAATCTTTATCTGGGTATTTTAATTTCAGTATGTTTTTCTTTAAAAGTCATCTTTTCTCTACAGAACTAGCTTGCAATGAATTTTATTTTATTTATTTATTTTATTTTATTTTTTTTGCCTTTTTGGAATGAGAAGTCACAATAATAAAGAATACAGGAAAATTTCCTCAAAGCAGCTCAATATTTTTTCTGAAGTTAACGGCAAGGAAGCAGAGACTTGAATGGAGATAATAATTTTAGGAGATGCACAATTACAGAATAAGAAAGCATCACAGAACTTCATAGTTTTGAACTTCATGGTTTGAAGGGTGGTTTGTTTTATTGATAGTTTTGAGGATCTGGGAATGTGTATAGTACTGGTGCCCGTCAACCATTAAGCACTGATTCTGGGACTTAGGATTTGAAGTTAGTAGCTTTCCCAAAAAATGCTAAAGATTTGGATATCTAAATTTCAAACTTGAAGGAGAAAGTGAAGGATCTCTGGTGGTGTGGTGGTTAACACCTTTGGCTGCTAACCAAATGGTAGGTGGCTAAAACCCA
>NW_006921817.1:5452484-5460279 GCF_000298275.1 Orycteropus afer afer | reverse complement strand
GGCCCCGACTCATAGCGACCCCTCCTTGGGTTTCCGAGGCAGTATCACTACGGAAGTAGGATTGCCCAACCTTCCTTGCGAGGAGTGGCTGGTGGGTTTGAACCGCCAGCCTTCTGGTTAGCAGGCAAGTGTCTTAGCCACTATGCTACCAGAGCTCCTAGTCATTATGTCATTATGACTAGTAGATATGGAAAAATGTGATTCTTCCTTCAAAATATTTCTCTAGCATATTCGATTTACTATAAACTAAATAAACTGCATGTTCCAGCCTTTTTCCAAATTATTTGAAATCCATGTGTATTTTAAGAGTAATTAGTATTCATGGCTCAAATTCCTTTCTACATTACTCATCAGAACACTGTTCTGAAGTAGCTACTCAGTGTGTAAAGCTGTGTTTACATCATCTCCAGGGATCACAGCCATTAAAGAAATAAAAGGATGTCACCAGGGCAACTGTTTATACACATCGGGGACTCAGAAGTATAATTTTCTGTAGGTAAAGAAGTAGTACAAAAACCAATAAGGTTTTGGTGTAGGTATATTGCTAAATTTAAGGGAGGGAATTATTATGGCATAGATAATAACAGTAAGACATAGTAGCTCCAGTTATGGAGCACTTGTATTACATAAAGGATCTCTGGTGGTGTAGTGTGTAGTGTTACAGCATTAGGCTGCTAACCAGGAGGTTATTTGTTCAAACCCACCGAATGCTCCACTAGAGAAAGATAACACAGTCTCCTTCTGTAAAGATTTATAACCTTAGAAACCCTGTATGGCAGTTCTACTCTGCCACATAAAACCAAAAAAACCCAAACTCATTCCCGTTGAGTTGGATCTGACTCATAGAGACTCCTTCTTGGGTTTCCGAGGTGGTATCACTACAGAAGTAGATTGCCCAATCTTCCTTCCCAGGAGTGACTGGTGGGTTTGAACCACCAGCCTTCTGGTTAGCAGTCAAATGCCTTAGGCACTATGGTACCAGAATTATATAGAGTTACTTTAAATTACAATTGACTCAACAGCACACAGCAACATATATGTTTTATTTCTACAGGTAAAGACCACGTGAGACATTTACTATTGTATGCCTTCTCCTAATCACACACCTCATACTTACACATAGCAAATTAAAAAATATTAATATTAAATCTTAAACAAATATTTTTTAAAGTAGTAGTAAATAAATATAGATACATGTTGTCTAGGACATTGAGGTCTTAACATGTCTGGTTTAAAAATTATAATAACTTTTTTTTCAACCTTTGAAATCTTAACTAAAGTTATTTTCAAGGTTAAATATGATTTACATTCTCAAGTTTATAGTTTGGTTTAAATCCCTTAAGCAATGACATTCAACTTGGTCAAACATATTTTCCACATCATTTGTTATGATAAGTTTACCTGCCTCAGCTAGGTATACTTGCAAATATGAAATGAATACAAAATATTTTCTTTTTAAGGATATATGAATAGAATACAGATCACAAAACAATCTTAAAATTTTCATTCTTATGCATAGTATATATTTAAATTAGACCATTTTAATTCAGTAGATGGTTTTTATGCCAGTAATAATTCTGGAAACCCAAAGGCTTTTAGTTATATTATTTACATGTATTGTATAATTATTAATTTTTGGAATTGTTTCTAATTATAGTTATTAGTGTGTTAATCATGTTACTGACTTTTCATATTCATGACACTATTCTAGATACTTATAACAGTAGAGATTATAAAATAATAAAAATAAAGGAATACCTATGTCTTTTGATCATAGATAGTCTTCTTGGGAATAGAAATTATTTTGCAACAACTGAAAACTTTAAACAAATGATTGTGTCTATATGAATAACTTTTCCAACTGCAAATAAATTAGTGAAATAGTTATTTAACTGCTACAAAACTATTTTAGAAACACTATTTCTCATGCTGCTGTTGCTGATAAGAGTTGTTATAAAATCACCAATCTTTTTTTGTAGCTCTTTTGCTCAGAATGAGAGTTCTTCATTGCCAACAAACCATGATACACACACACACACACACACACACACCTACTTAAGAGTTTAGGCAAGTACTCCAATGCCTTTGAAGCCATCTGTAAAGTGTCTGGATATATTGGAGTAATATCAACCAATATGTTTATATCTTCTTCTTGCAGGAAGGACTCTGAATTTGAGAATTCAGAATTCTTGAATCCTTCAAGAGCACCTTATTTTAACAAGGTAGTACTGGCTTCTAATCTTTGGCTACTTGGCTATTTCTTGAACTTGTCTTTCAGTTCAGGGCAGGGTCTTCATCTTGTTTCCTATTGTATTTTTTGTGCCTGCAATACCTACTGTTTGGAAGGTGTTTAACATATGCCTAACATATTGAGTGCATGAATGAATAAGTGAATAATTGAATAGATTGCCCTTTCATCACTCCTTTCCTGATTTACTGTCAAATTATATACATAAACAGCTCCATAAAGGTGAGGGCACGTTTTATATCAGGATTCCTTAAAACCTGAACAAGTATCAAACCAAAAACCAAACAACTGCCACTGAGTCGATTCCAACACATAGCAACTCTATAGGACAGAGTAGAATTGCCCTGTAAGTTTTCCTAGGCTGTAAATATTTATGGAAGCAGCAGACTGCCTCATCCTTCTTCAAAGGAGCAGCTGGTGGATACAAATCGTTAGCCTTTTGGTTAGCAACTGAATGCTTTAACCACTACACCATCAGAGCTCTTTTGAACTAGTATGTTGTTTTTGTTGTTAGGTACCATCAAGTTGGCTCCAACTCATAGTGACCCTATGTAGAACATAACAAAACACTGCCTGCTCCTGTGTCATCCTCACTATCCCTGTCGTACTTGAACCCATTGTTGCAGCACCACTGTGTCAATTCATCTTGTTAAAAGTCTTTTCTCTGTTTCACTGACTCCCTACTTTACCAAGCATGATATCCTTCTCCAGGGATTGGTCCCTTCTGACAACATGACCAAAGGAGGTGAGGCAAAGTCTGACCATTCTCACTTCTAAGGAGCATTCTGACTGTACTTCATCTAGGACAGATTTGTTCATTCTTCTGGCAGTCCATGGTATTTTCAGTGTTTGCCAACATCACAATTTAAAGGGACAAATTCTTCTGTGGTCTTCTTTATTCATTGTCCAGATTTTACATGCATATGAGGCAATTGAAAATAACCATGGTGCAAAGTTGGAGGGATCCCCAGTGAGTTCAGGGCAGTACTTGCACTAAGGGCTGGAAGACCAAATAAATGACTGGGAGCCTTGCTCTGTGACATGGATTTATTGGGACGTACAGGGAGCCCAGGGGTAGCAGGCTGGATGGACAGAGGTGGTGTGCATGAGAGAGAGAGAGACAGAGAGAGACAGAGAGAACCTCATCACCTTAAAGATACAGGCTTTTTTTTTTTTTTTTTTTATGCTGAAGTACATGAAGTACATGTATACCATGCCTGTCTCACATGATCTTTGACTCATTCCTTCACACTTGTGTGCCAGGAAGCAAAGCTTTGTGTCCAGGTTTCCTTGTAAATCTTCCAGGGCTGTTTCAAGTCCTGGCTTACAGCCTGGCATGCCCACAAAAACAATGATCAGAATGAGGCAGCCTGATAACTCACAAAACTGGTGTTATCAGGATCTTGGCCATCTGTAGGTATGCACAGTATTTACCCTATATTCTACCGCTGTATACCCTAAGATGGTCCTTACAATCTTATCACATGAGTCTTCCACATTACCACCCCTTGAGCCAGAACAGCAGAGGTGCATTTCACCCACACACCACAAATACAATGTAAGCAATGCAACATATTACAATAAAAACACAAAATCTAAGGAAGGATAAAAACATAATGTCAAGAGGCAAGTAAAGATTCAAGCCACTTTGAGAAGCTGCTGTTTTACCAACAAAAAGAGTACTTCTTGCAATGGTGTTAGCTAGGTTAATTAGCCATGGGAGACCAGTAGAGGAGGATAAAGGCAGTTCTTTGCATACCCAGAGATTGCTGTGGTTACAGAGCTTGGCTACAGATTTTGGGTCCAGTCAGCAAACAGGTTGGGGGTCAATAACCTATGGATGTTAAGATAGATGTTTACTAGGCACTAAGAGAGGTAAGTCGTGTCCATCCAACAAGAGGCATGATACTTGAGGGTATTGACTCAGGACTTTGCCAGGCTGAGGAGACATACCTAGTTTGCAATACCATACTCACTGTTTTACATGTTCAGTTTTGGAGGGGCCTGAGTAGAGCAAGGTGGGGGGGGATTACAATATTCCAAAGAGACATAAATAACATTCCTTAGATATAGGTGGACTTGGATTATGCACACATACGGTTTTTGGTGGCCTTGGGTGTAAAAAATGTCATAATCTCTAAGTTCTGCTCTAGGCCTAAGCCCCAAAGTGTGGAAAAGAAAAACAACAAGACCTTGTTTGCCAAATATAGGGTAGGATGACTATAGTGTCTCCTATAGCTAAGTCTTGTGGCAAAAACAAAAGCAAGTTACCCTGTGTTCCTGTCTGGGTGCTTGCAACTGAGTGCGTAGGGTAGTATCTGGTCCCAAAGTAAAGAGTGTACATGCACTTTGATGGCTTTGCCACTCAAACTCATTTAAGTCTCAAATGGCATCTGGAAGCCTTTTAGTCCATCCTGTGAATGACTGAATTTCTTGTCTCAACTGCTTCTTCAATAACCCATTAATTGTTTCTATCAGGCCAGGAGTGGGATTATATGTCAAATGGACCTGCCATTGTATATCATTCTGGTCTACCCAGTTCTGTACTTCACGTCCAGTAAACTGGGTTCCTTGATCACTGTCTGTATTTATAGGAGTCCCATAGAAAACACAAAGGTATCAAGACCATGAATAGTGGCCTTTTGGATGGATCTCATGCTAGGATAGGCTTGAAGCAATGCTTGCCTGGTGTCCACACAGGTCACAGCATATGTATGGCCTTCAGATATAGGCATAGATCCTATGTAACCCACTTGCCATCATTGGCCATGCTCACTTGCTCATGGTATGCATCCAGAATGACAGGGAAGCTTTTGGGTATGCTATGAGGAACAACAGGAGCTCTAGTAGTGTAGTGCCTAAGGCACTTGACTTCTAACCAAAAGGCTGGCAGTTCAAAACCTACCAGCCACTCCTCAGAAGGAAGGTTGGGCAATCTACTTTCGTAGTTATACCACCTCAGAAACCCAAGAAGGGGTTTCTATGAGTTGCGTCCAACTCGACAGCACATAATAACAACAACAACATGAGGAACAACTGGTACAGTCATTGAAAGCTTCAATTATGTCTCTATAAGATAGGGTCAGACTCAGGTCTTTGGGTATGGCCTACAGACTTCTTTGTCTCTTATAGTACATTTCTGGTGTAACCAGGTCACTATGTCTGCTACAGGGAAGTTATCCACAGCCCATATTCTAGTCAGGCTTCTCCTTGTGCATGGTGTGGCAGCTAATTGGGCTAACACATAATATTCCACAATATCCATAACATTAATTCAATCTCAATTCAAATGTGGTCTTGGCACAAATGTGCACCGCATAAGGGATGACCAGCTATCATCCACTGTTGTTTTTTCCATTACAAGAGTCACAACGTGAGTCTTTTGTAAACTACCCAGCTCTTAGTGTGCAAAACAATTGGGCTAGGTTCATGCATTAGAACAATCCATGCTGCTTGTAGATCTGCCCCCTGGCTGCTCTTTCCTTCACCTTGATCCATCCAAATGCTGTTTGTAGTTGTATGGTGACAACATGGGAGATTACTCCTTACTAACCCATCTGTATTCTGTGCACTTTCAGGGGAAGTTCCTATTGCTTCTTTGACAAAGGAAGGGGATTCTGAGACTTCAATAAATTCCTGGGTGCCAGTCTCAGTGGTAACATATGCTATTGGACTCAGGATAGCATACAGTTCAGTACTAAGTGTACTTCTTTGTTACAAACAGACATGTCACTTGGCCACAGTGCTGGTGTGGGCTGTTCCAGATCAGGGTTTGTTGAAGACATCTGCAACCACCCTGCTATAGGGTACTGTGTTCTTACTACTATGGGTAACTCTTTTGTCTTACTTTCTACTTGTAGGAGACTATGGTACACTGCATATAACTGTTTCTTCAGCATATTATATCTTTCTCCTGCTTCTCATCAAAACTGAGACCAAAACTCTAATGGTTATCTCTTTCACCTTTGCTTTTGTCACAAGCCCCAGCCAAAACCTTCTGGATAGCTGGCTACATCCAATTCACAGGGCTGTCTCTTCACTGACATCCAAAGCGCATGTCTGTTTTACAGCTTCTGATACTGCTTTTGTCTTACCTGACCATATAACATCCAAGAACTTGGCAGACAAACAGATTCCTGGAGTTTGTTCTTGTTGACAGCCCATCCTCCGTACCTCAGGTGAGCTGATAGGGAGGAGACTACTTGTTGCAACAGGAAGACATCTATATAATGAGACAGAGAAACCCCCTCTGGAGTGGACCATGCAGTGAGGTGCCTGGCCACCAAACCATGACAGATAGTAGAGCTATGTAAATAACCCTGTGGTAGCACAATAAATGTCCACTGTTCCCCAGCCCAGTTAAAAGAAAATTGTTCTTGACTGTTGGAATTTAATGGGATACTAAAATATCATTAGCTAAATCCAGCACAAAATGATATATTCCTAAAACTTCCCCAATTTCTTCTAACAGTTGAGTTATATTTGGCAGGGCCACATACAAAAGAGGAGTCAAGTTTGTTTAATTCTGGGTAGTCCACAGTCCTATAAGAACTGTCAGGTTTCCAGACAGGCCATACTGGACCATTAAATGGGCTGTTTTTTTGGTCTTATTATTACAACTCAAGCTAATTCTCTCACTGTAGCTGTTATCTCTTCATGGCCACTGGAAAGTCTATATTGTTTCAATGCTACTATTCAATATGATTTGGAAGGAAGGTTGGGCAATCTACTTCTGTAGTGATACCACCTTGGAAACCCAAGGAGGGGTTGTTATGAGTTGGATCCAACTTGACGGCAGTGCATTTGCATTATTCTATGTGACTGTAGCAGCACAACAGGGGTCCATTTAGCTTGTCCCTGTACAACAGGTTTTTTAGCTCTTACCTGTAGGCTAAATTCTCCTGTTGTTGTCTGGAAGGTAAGGCTGGTGAGGACATCCATGCATAACACATATTCAGGAAGGGGTGAAATGGCTTGGGGCATTAGCTGCACTAGCTGATGTTAGTCACCCTGCACATTTACAATGACCTTCCACTATAGCCACCATTAGCACTTACGGAACCTTTGAAGTTGTTAACATTCCCATAAATAAGGGAGTATTTGTCCCCAGTGCACACCACAGCCAATTCCTGCTGCTTGTTTTTGGTGGTCTTAATACCACTTCTAGACTTTTTGGCATTTTGAGGGCATCCCCATACTCACACAGCAGTCCCTGTTTACTCACTATGGCTGCTTTGGGGCACCACATCAACATGGATGGCTACCCTGGATTTTCCTGGTCTAGTTCCCCTTCCCAGCCACGTCAGGGACTTGAAGAGGGTTTTCCTTGGTCTCCTTGCTGGCTTGCCATGTGTAAAGGATGGGGGAAACCCAGTGCGTTCAGGGCAGAACTCATACTAAGGGCCAAGAGATCGAACTTTAGGGAGTCCAGGGACAGCAGGCTGGAAGGGAGGGGAGTGAACAGAGAGAGAGAGAGAGAGAGAGAGAGAGAGAGAGAAATAGCAGTGTCTTAAAGCTACAGGCAATTTTAATACTGGAGTGCATAAA
>NW_006921817.1:5448568-5449607 GCF_000298275.1 Orycteropus afer afer | reverse complement strand
ATGAATTAAAATACCTTTTTTGGAATTGAAAGTCTACATTTGGTAATATCATTTGAATTAAAAAATATATATCTTTTTTGTTCTCTCTCAGAAAATGCCATAGTAGATTAAACTCACTAAGAGTTTCTATTTTTCTAATAACTTTGTGGCTATAGTTACCCTGTTGTTTAGAATAGTGACAGTGTTTTTTTTTTTTTTTATGTCAATAGATTATTGGTTCTTAACTTGGAAGGAAGGAGATAGGGTTTTTAGGTAATTTCATTCTACTTTCCATCTATGAAGTATTGAAGTAAATATTGTTGTGAAACCAATTCATGAATATAGTGAAATTATAACCATTTATCCTGATATTATTCTTTATTCTTTTTATAACTATGATATTTGGAGAATATATCCCATTTTATGAAATGTGTATTACCTTACATATGCATTCAAACATTTACAAAACTAATGAATACCAATTTTTAAAGAAAATCCATGTGTTTATTTGTATAATATAATCATTTTATATTAGAAGTGTTATTTTAAACACAAATATAGAGTGGATTTTTTAATACAAATTTGAGATGGAGAAAAGAGCTGAAAGGAAATACTGTGTAGTAAGCATAAGAAGCTTCAGTTGCTTTTGTGAATAATAAGGAATACGTAGATTTAATTCAAGGATTAGCTATTAGAGCTAAATAAAAGAAAAAAGTTCTTTCTTTTTGCATAAACTTAAATTTCTTTGTTGGCTGATATATGCCACTTACTGGAAATTTTTGTACACAGTGTTTTATATTAGTTAGAGTGATTTCAGTTGTAAGTAACAGAAAAATTTCCATTCAGCAAAAATTGAACTGTGAAGGACAAACAAACAAACAAAAAGTCCCAATATTATCTTATATAGGAAGTCTAGAGGAAAAGCTGTTCCAAATCAGTTAATTCAGCTGTTCAACAATATGAAACACTCTCAGATTACCAGTTATCCTGTGTCTCTGTCCTCATGGCTACATACAGTCTGCAGCTGCTCCCTCCAGGCTTTTAATATGGATTGGATCAA
>NW_006921817.1:5447315-5448378 GCF_000298275.1 Orycteropus afer afer | reverse complement strand
TATGTGATGAATGGAATTACTTTGAAATGGTTTATCAGGATTCACTTCTAAATCATATAGTTACTTCAACAAAAGTTGGATTCTACTATATAGGGGGAAAAAAAAGAGGGAGAAATGGAAATGGCAGTTGGGTAAACAACCAAGAATATCCACTTTACTGTTGTTTAAAAATATGTATCAAAGGAGAAAGTGAAAATAATGAATGGTATCTTTAAAAGAAGAGTGGGAAGATGTGATTTTACACTTATTTGTTGTAAAATTAAACTTATAAGTAAACTCATGTGTGTGAAAATTAAACTTATGAACATTCAAGTTAAGAATGAGAGTAAAATTTTGGTTTGCATTCCAAGATGCTTCAGCACATGCTTATTGTATCTGTGCACAATAGCTGTGCACAATAGCTGTGCACAAAGTATTTGCATGAAATAGAAATTGAGAGTTTTTTCAGTAAATTTCTACATATTAGCAAAAAATAATTAAATAAAACTTATCATTATAAATAAATATAAAATAAAATTTTAAAAGTAATTTTACCTAGTTCTTTTATGTTTGTTATGGATTTTTTTTTTTTCACGTGAAAATTCTCTAAACCTAAGGTATCACATCTCATTGAACTTGCATAACAGTATATCTTGAAATAAAATGGACCCCATTTTTATAGCATTGTAGTAGAAAAGTAATCAAACTGTCTCTAGAACATCTGCAATATGCAATATATCTGTTTAAATTTGAAGTCATGGATAGCTGAATACTAGGCAATGAGCCAATAAAACTTTCTTAGAATGCTGAAAAACCCCAGTAACTGAAAAGGAAGATTTTAAGGCTAATATTTTTGGAAAAATCAATGCTGTAGAATTTTTGTCTTATTAACTATGAGCAAAGTCTTATATAATTATTAATTTCTCCTTGGAATCAGGAAGCATCCGAATTACATGAAACCCTTCCTACACTCAATATGTAGTTGTTGATTGCCTGCCATGTGCAACTTTATTAATGTAGGATTCTTTATACTTGGAGTACAGTTTTACTGACTTTCAACCCTAAGTGTAATATTTTACAAATG
>NW_006921817.1:5444189-5447033 GCF_000298275.1 Orycteropus afer afer | reverse complement strand
ACTTATTTACTATACCCCACAGTATATATTAATATTCTGTCTTTCTCTCTATCTCTTTTTGAACTTGTTCTTTGCATGTATGCAAAATTTGTGACCACTCTTACAAGAAGATCAGTGTTAGTATTCTTTTTCATCAAAGACAACATCTACATAAAGCAAAGCAGATGTAGGATGACTTACAGAGTTAAGTCTCACTTTCACAGTATGTTTCTGAGTACAAAAGCCTGTAATACTGGAAATGCTATTTCAGAAAGGAGATCATTGAGCCAGTATATTAAAATATTAGTGTGTAAAGCATCTAAAAAAGCTTGATAGCATAGTTTTGAAGTAGCCAGTGCAAAAGATAAATGAAAAGCTACTTATATATCTATATAAGACAATAACTTCACACATTTTTGAAATATTCAGAAAAACTAGGAAGAATAAAAAGTGGAGAATATCTCCCTGTCTACGGTGGCATAATAATTTTAGTTCCACTGACCTACAGGCTGATGATATTTTTCTGTGATCATGACCAAGGTCATTTTTCTTGAAATGACTTGTACAAAGGCTTGCCTGAATATAATAATGGAAAGAGGGTTCTAGAATACTGATCTTCTCTAATCACTTAATTATTTTATATTATGTAGAAAAAGATGCATATCTAACATAACCAGCCTATTAAGTAGGGTATTTTGATATCAATTTCTATGATTATGTCAGAGTCATATATGAAATGACCTGTATGATACAGTATAAAATAATCGAGTTGTTTAAAATTAGCCCTTGCTGGGCTGTAGTTCTATACGACACAGTTTTCCTCACTTCTCTCATTCTGTTTAGTGTAGTATCTTTATTTGCTCCCACTGATGATCATATTATGTGTTTACCAAACCTATTTTTAATTTGCCACTGATTCTTGATTTCTTGTCATTCTCTTTTGATGGAATTCACAGAATTTTGTTGTTTAAGCCCCTTCCATGACACACACCTTTTTAGGACCACATCGGAAAATTACTTGTTTTCTTTTTCAGTCATAAGTTACTACTAAATGCAATGTCTGTGTTCAGATTTCTTGCCATTTAGAATGTGAAATAATGTTTTTCCCAACATGAAATGCAAAATGTTTGCATCACTGTAGCAGTGGAAACTACTCATCACGTTTGGTTTCTTGATTTGTAGTTATCAGAACAACTTGAAATCATTTGCTGTGTGCTGTCGAGTCGGCCCCGACTCATAGCGACCCCTCCTTGGGTTTCCGAGGCAGTATCACTAGGGAAATAGATTGCCCCATCTTCCTTCCGAGGAGTGGCTGGTGGGTTTGAACCGTCAGCCTTCTGGTTAGCAGTGAAGTGCCTTAGCCACTATGCTACCAGAGCTCCTTTGAGAGCATTGTTGTTGTTGTTGTTGTTGTGTGCCGTTGAGAGCATTAGATCATTTTAATGTTTGCTTCAGTATGATTGCTTATCACATGTTATATATATCAAGACTGTGAACAACTGTGGAATATTAGAAGATATAGAATGTGTGATTTTATTTTTTCTTTTCCTTTATAAAGAGTTAGAGCAAAGAGTTTTAATTAAAAGATGATTTACTATACACTTTCTCATATCTCCACCTGAAAAGAAAAATCAATAGAGGTTACCTTTCATTATTTTATTATTTGGTCTTTCTTCAGATTGATAGTAGAACAAATTATCTTTCTTAAACAGGTTAATTATTCTTTAACTGGTATCTAAGCCATTATTGCAATTTATCTTTTAAGATTATTTTCTTCTAAGAGATTTTTTTCCTAGCAAAACAAAACTATACAAAACAAAAATTGTATATTTTATGCCAATGGATATAATTTGTAGTTCTTTAGTCTAGTACATAAAATTAAAAGCAGGAAGGATGGCTCACAATGTAAAATGTAAAAGTCAAAGCAATATCCAAAAATTTGTATCATATTAGCCTCTAAATTGACTTCATTGTATTTGGCATTAATATGCTATCTTTTGATTAAGAAGCACCCATCTTTATTGAGTATAGCATTTTCTTTATATTCAAGAGTAGAGGTATCCTTATGGAAATTTTTTCTCCCTCCATTTTATCCTTTCCTATATTTCATACCCTACATCAAGTTTTGTGATCCTTGTTTCAGATTGGGGCTGTGTAGAATGCAGAGGCTACCTGAACTAAATGGCTTTCTCAGCCTTTGTTTAAAGTCCCAACCACTGAAATAATTGTGTGGGCTATCAGGTGGGTATAGGAAAGAAGAGAATCACTTTAGAGCAGTTCTGCATCTAGAAGAGGAAATTCCTTTCTCCTAGCGAGAGGCAGTATCCTGGAGTAGTGGCAATGCATGGAGCATCTAGCAAGGCTAGGGGCACAGAGTTCACAGGCAGTGATCATTGGAGGTGGAGAGATCTACAGAGCTGTAGTTGTGAAGGATAGGTACAATGGGGGGCTGGGTTTTAGACTGGAGACTGCAAGTGGTCTCAGCTCCCATAGGTATATAGCCTGGGAGAAGGAGAGTTTCCACAACTGAAAGGCCCACGTAGATGGGTATTAGGATGTCTCAGGAGATAACCATGACTGACTGATGATTTGCCAGTGGAGACTCTCATGTTCTTGTTTTGGGCCATAAAAAAAAGTGATATAGTCTGTCAGACCCTATCCTAAATTTAGATTACCGGTGTTTGTGCATAACCATTTTAGATCTTTATCTTTCTTTGAATATTAAACTTTATTAATTCCTCAGTTTTTTTTTTTTTTTTTAATTAATGGGAAGTTCTGGTAGCATAGTGCCTAAGGCATTTGACTGCTAACCAGAAAGCTGGCAATTCAAACCCATCAGCCACTCCTCGGAAGGAAGATGGGACA
>NW_006921817.1:5439208-5444089 GCF_000298275.1 Orycteropus afer afer | reverse complement strand
TCAAAGCTTCTCCTTATATACAGGAAGCAGACCACACACCAAAGGCAGTTACTCAGCTGCTTGTGGTAGATCCCACAATGGAGTTGATTGCCAGTCTCATCACAGGGAATAACTACCACCAGCTGCCCAGCCACTCAACCAGGCCCAGCCAAGTTGACACACAAACATAACTACCACATTCTCTATCAGGATAAGGAGCCTAACATTTGTAATTAGTAATACTTTTGTATCAAACAGTGTTTCTTTGCTATTCATAAGGTTTACCCTGGCTAATTCTTTGAGAAGTAGAGGACCTCTTCCTTCTTCCTAGTCTGTCTCAGTCTGTGTAAGTTGGGCTGATTCCTGTGCACCATATGCATCCCACTGGGTTTGAAACACCAGTGGCTCAGCCTCAAAACTCGCATCAACACATTACCACGGTAGGACAAACTGACAGACAAATTTGTCTCCCTGTTGAAAACCTCTCGTACCACTCTTACCTGGGTCCCTGCAGCTGACTTCTCCTCTGTCCAGGTTAAGGGTGGGTTTACTCAGATGATGCAGCTCTTTCCCAGTCCTATTTTGAGAGCCTTCTAACCTAACCAGACTATTCATAAAGTTGCACCCTTTTGCTATTATGTATCATACTTGACCATAAATAATTTTCTTCCATTCTCTCCAGCTTTATTATTGTGCTATTGGCAAAAAACACCAAGATTCAGTGAATTCAATGATTCTACAAATATTACATATGCTCACATTTTACTTTTTGGCTGCTTAGTCAGGAGTGCTATGAACCTATACAGGACTCTATTAATGAAAGCCAAAGGCAAGTTTATAAATCCTAATTTCCTGGGTTTACCATAATGTCTGGTGCAAGCTATTAACTAAGCAAATATTTCTTGAATAAAGAAATAAATGAGTAAACAAAACTTCAGTCATAATTCTTGAAAGGAAAGAAATTCTTCAGTGAAAGAAATTAACTTTTATGTTGCTTAAAGCAATATCATCATGGTTTTTGATTTATTTTAATGGAAAGACATTTGTGAAATTTTCTTTCCACAGTTTGAAAATTATCTACCCTAATTAGTAATTTAAAACACTTAATTAACTAATTAATATCTTCACTATGAGATGCTGGATGAGATTAAAAGACAGATGACTGATACTTAGAAAATATAATAATAAATAATAAAAATACTAAATAATAAAGAAGATGAAAATATAAAAAGAAATAATGAAGACAACTAAATGTGACTTATATATTAATTCTCTCTTTTTGAGTGAAATTAGAAACTAGAAGTTATATTAGAAGAATTTTAGAGTATATTATTTAATAGTACATTATGGTGCTATTAGTTTCCATTGTGTTGTTTCCAACTCATACTTGTATTCAAGTATTGAATAGATGACTGTATATATTTTTTTAAATTTTCCAACCCAAACAACATATTTACCAAGTACTATTTTCTAAGCGCATATTTTAATTGTCAACTGAGTAGAGCCAGTGTTCCTGACTCCATTGTTAAATCTTCAGGAAATTTTGGTAGCAACTATTTTGGGGAATGTAATCTTGTAGAAGCATATTATACCTCTGATTTTGGATATTTTTCTACTGAATTATTTCTTGAAATCACAGTGAATTATTTGAACTGATTTCTCTTCCATGACATGCCCTTAAGCATATCTTTAAATTCCAGGAATAAATCAGCTAAGCATATAGAATAAATATCTAGTAATTTAAAGACAGCCACTAATTTAATTACAGTTTTTATAACCTGACTGCACAAAATGTACTTGCTTCTTCTCTTTCTCTTCTTCTTTCTGAGGCAGCCATCTGAGAATCAAGTGTGGAAACACTAATTTGAGTATGGAAGAGCAACAAAATAGAAAGATCCATGATCTTTGTCTGGAGCTGACATATCAGCCTTTGAGAATCTTTCTGTATGAGAAATATTAATAGAAATTAACTTGTATATTGTATAGGTCAATAATATTTTGGCCTTTGATTTGGTGAAATAAAAGTTTTAAAATGTCATGCTTTTAGTTTATTTATAAAGCATGCTTATTTACATATGAGATTATTGTACTCAGAAACTATCACTGACAAAGTTGTGGTTCTTAAGGATTTAATTATTTTATTTTTTTCATAAACCTATTACGATCCAGTCAAATCCAACTCATAGTGAATCACATATGGAAGACCCTATAGAACTTCCTCATAGTGTTTCTTTGTGGAACTAGATGGCCATATCTTTGTCCCATTGAATGACTAGTGGGTTTGAAATACCAAATTTTTGGTTGGAACTTAGTGCTTAACTACAGGACCATAGTGCTCTTATTTTATCATAAATAACTTTAAATATCTATAATATATATGAATATTTGATTATACTTTTATGTGTTCATCAGAATGTCTCAAACAGTGTAGTCCACTATAATTTGCTGTGATAATTGAAAAAGACCTATTTTGTGCTATCCAATATGGGGAGCCACTAGGTAAGTGAGGTACTGTTGAGTACTTGAAATGAGGCTAATATGATTGAGGAACTGAATATTTTATTTTATTTAACTTTAGGTAGTTGACATTTTAAGAATCACATGTAGCTTGTGGCTACCCTATAGGACTGCACAAGCAGAGATTATGGAACATTTTCACAATAGGGAAAGTGTTCTGAGAACATCTTTAACAACATAAGCAACAGGGTTTTCAGCCACTTCTCTACCTGCTTCTACCTTGGTATCTTCTGTGTTCTGGTCTTTTTCATTTGCCCATCCTTTCTCAAGGCAGTGATGATGATGATTATATATAAATTACAGAGAGATGAAAGAGAAGTAGATTCCCTGTGTTTCAAGTGAGTGAATGTACGCATGTACAAATAATACTTGTAAATAAGTGTTGTTATTGTTGTTAGGTGCTGTTGAGTCAGCTCCAACTCATAGTGTACAACAGAATGAAACACTGCCTGGCCCTATACCATCCTTACAGTCCTTGCTATACTTGAGCCCATTGTTGCAGCCACTGTGTCACTCTGTCTCATTAACAGTGGTCTCCCTTTTTTCCCCACTGTAAACAAGTAGGAACATTTGTATGTATCAAAATAGGATGTGAGCATATCCCAAGTGAGTACTTAAAGCTTTATGATAAACATGGTTCTTTTTTATGAAGCAGCAATTTTGTTTAGGAGCTCTGGTTGTGTAGTGCCTAAGGTACTTGACTGCTAACCAAAAGGCTGGCAGTTCAAACCCATCAGTCACTCCTCAGAAGGAAGATTGGGCAATCTACTTCCATAGTGATACTGCTGCAGAAACCCAAGAACGGGTTGCTAGGAGTCAGTTCCAACTCACTGGCACATAAGAACAACAACAACAACAACAACAACGATTTTATTTGATGATTTTGATGGAACTAATTATTTTAAAGTTGAACATAAACACTATATAATTCTCATTCATTTATAGTGAAATCATGGAGTTTTGATTAGCTCTTTAATTTAACTTTTTGTCATTATTAATAAGTGGAAACCTTAGGGAGGAAACAGCAAAAGATAGATCTAGCCCTGACCTTTCCCTATTTCTTTCTTCTAAACTTGATTTTTCAAATATCTAACTTTGTTTCAGCTTTTGCATTCTCAGGCTTACTAGTTCCTTACTATAATTGCCATTATGATTTATTGTTCCTAAATTCTTTGTGAGATAAGCATTCTACTTTATATGTAGCAAGGTGGCATTTGTGTCTGGACCTAAAAGACTCCTTGGGAGATAAAGAGGAACTTGCCAACACAAAGCTATTTTAGACCCAATTGACTTTAGACGCCAATTTCAGTTGCCACTTGCTAGTCATATAATAAAATAAATGCACATATTTCCACCCAATAAAAGCTGTTAGTTATCCACTCTACCTTTGAACATTTAGGTAGACTGTGTATCATTCTTCCTAATAACAATCCTTCCATTTGTTTTTACATGGACCTTTATTACTCTAAGGTAGTACAGTAATTTACATACAATCCCATAGAATGTCTCTGAGTAATAAATGTGAGCCAGTAAAGTTATTTTTTGTACCATGTAACTAGATTTTTATGACAACAGACTGAATTTTATAAAGATTATCATAACGTCCATTAGAGCAAGCTCTCCTTTATCTAGAATTAAACTCATTACTAAAAAAGCAAATAATTGGGACCATTATCTTGGTTTATTTTGTCCTTTATTTCTATAAAAAATGGTAAGTAAACAAGCTGGTAGTCATGATTTTTATTCCCAAAATGGCAATTTAAACAGGTGTCATAAAATCATTTTTGGATTAAACCCAGTCCCCTAAAACTTTCACATCTACCTAAAAATTCTCTAATTAATAATCCATACACAATACAAGATCATGTGGCCTCTCTCTCTGTTTTCAAAAATATATTCCATTATATGGAATAGAACATTAATTTCTATTTTGGAATATTCTAATGGACTTTGAAATCTAAGTAAACCAAAATAAACCAAAGCAGTTGATGTGGAATAGTTTTGACTCATGGTTACCTCATGTGTGTTAGAGTAGATTAGCACTCCTTAAAATTTTCAGTGGTTGATTTTTGGAAACAGATTAGCAGCTCTTTCTTCCTAAGTGCCACTTGGTGCAACTGCACTGCCAACTTTTCAGTTAGTAGTTGAAGGCTTAACTGTATGAGATGCCCAAGTACTTTGATAATCTAGGTATGATGGGTTTTTTTGGGGGGTGTTCACTAAATTGAAAATTTGAATTAGCATATTATTTTGATCTAGATAAATATTTGTGAAATATCAGGTACACATATGTAGTTTTATGTGATGACGAAAATTGCCTTTCTGTAGTTGCAGGTGTCTACTTCAAGATTTTTGTTTCAAAAATTTGTTGGGTTTGAACTACCA
>NW_006921817.1:5429219-5432224 GCF_000298275.1 Orycteropus afer afer | reverse complement strand
TTCTACTCCCTTGTGAAGAGAAAGGTATTTTGTATTTGATTATTTTTCAAATTTTATTTATCAATCATATGCCTAAAATTTTTATTAATGTGATTAGATTACATAATTCTCTGATAAAATATTCTCTGGGGAATTTCATAGTTATTTACCATACAACTACTATGGTTTAAAGTTGATCTTTGAAGAGAGCATATGCGTAGACTGCTTTTTAAACATGGACATTTTTAGGACTTTCAATTAGACTTTTTGCCATCAAATGTAAAATATTTGTGTTTATAGGTGTTTTTGTATAATATCTTTCGTAAACTGAGAAATCAATGACTTTAAAATAAAAAATATATCATGTTGTACCTTAAGTGAATGAAAAAAGTAAAGAAAAATTCTGTGACTAAAGGAATAGATAGATAACGTGGATGTGAGTTCCATTAGCATATCACTAGAGAGTAACATTCATTCTTCCTTGTATAATACAGGTGAGCAAAAAGCTTCTTGATTTTAAATTACCAGATATTTTAAAGTAAGCATTGAATTTGACATATAGGAACTTTTACATAAATAAAAATTGTAGTATATAAACATGAATTATTATACAGAGAGAAGAAAATGTTTAATCTACAATCATATAATTTTTCTTTTTGTTTTCTGTATAAAATATTTTTGAAGTTCATATAAACACTGTTCTTTAGAAAGTATAAACTCTTCATCTGGTATTTAATGCTGTCCATCAAAAGATTGCAAATGATTTTTCCACTCTTACCTTGCATTTAAGGATGCTCTGGGTGGCCAAATGGTTAAAGGCTTCCACCCAGAGACACCTTGGAAGATAGGCCTGCAGATCTGCTTTCAAAAAACCATAGCCTTGAAAAGCCTATGGAGCAAATGGAAAACTAGAATGGAAAAAATGAGAATGTAAACAATGTCACTAAACATTGTATAGAGGTTATTGAAGGGAAACCTAATCTGCTATGTAAACTTTCACCAAAAACACAATAAAATATTACTTTGAAAAAGACAAACAAACAAACAAATACCCTGTGGAGCTTGCACACACGGGGTTACCATAAGTCAGAATTGACTTTATTGCAACTAACAACTACCCATCTTCCTATAAACCACTTCTTTATATTCCCGAGATTGGTATATTTCTCTGTAGCTGTGTTTTAATTTTTTAGTATTCCTCACCTAAAAAGCTTTTCTTTCTCCATTTATCTAATTTCTGCTCATGTTTCACCTTTTATTTAATGAGATATTTACCTTGAGGCCCCATCTAGATATAACCTTAACTTACTTAGTATTCTCTTCCTTCATCTACCCTATTTGACCTAGCAGTTTAGTCATGGATCTGTTTTGCTAATTTCTGTACTAGATAATTCAGGATTAAGATAATATCTTACTCAACTGTAACCACCAAGGCACTTCACTGATGTTCTGTTTTATTAACATGTATTGAATTACGTCTGTTTGTAGAATATGCAACATGACTAATCATAGCCCATTGTTCAAGTGCAAACTGAAAAGAATATATAAATAAAATATCAATTAATGAAGAATTTGGATCTGAGAAAAAATATGTGCTGGTTAACATTGCTGTATGGCCCTGGGCAAGTTTGCTGCAAATGAGCTCTTGGAAGTGTTAAGAAGCAAAGATATCACTTTGAAGCACCTAACCAAGCCATGATATTTTCAGTAGCCTCATATGGATGTGAAAGCTGGACAATGAATAAGGAAGGCAGAAGAAGAATCGGTGCCTTTAAATTGCAGTATTGTTGAAAAATACTGAAAATACCATCATCGACTGTCGGAAGAACAAACAAATCTGTCCTGGAAGAAGTGCAGCCAGAACGCTCCTTGGAAGCCAGAATAGCCAGACTTTGTCTCACCTACTTTGGTCATGTTGTCAGAAGGGACTATTACCTGGGGAAGGATACCATGCTTGATAAAGCTGAGGGTCAGCGAAAAAGGGGAAGGCCTTCAACGAGATGGATTGACACAGTGGCTGCAATGATGGACTCAGGCATAGCAAGGATTGTGAGGCTGACACAGGACTATGCAGTGTTTCGTTCTGTTGTACGTAGTGTTGCTATCAGTTGGAGCCGACTCTACACCACCTAACAGCAACAACAACACGCTTTTTAGAATCATACAATACCACAGAGCCAGATTTTACTTGAATCTAAGCATCAACAAATGAACATATATTTTCATTGTTAAAATGTGTACATAAACAGTAAAAATATCACCTATTACTAATTGAATATTGTGGAAAGTGAAAGAAGTATAATTATGAGGTTTTATTTATTTTATTTTTTTAATAGACTTTATTTTTTAAACTATTTTTGGTTTACAGAAAAATTGTGAAGAAAGTATAAAGTTCTCTTAAAGTTCCTGCCCACTGGACATTATTTTTCAATATAACTTATAGTGCTGTTCTATATTTATTACAACTGACAAACCAAAACTGATATGTTATTATTAACTAACATCCATATTTTAAATCAGGGTTTGTGCTTTGGGTTTTAAATCCAATTTTGTTTAAAAAATACTTCATTTTCATTTTTGACACAATAAAATTTCAATAATTTACTTAATAGTCAAAATAGAAATGTTCAACCAATTTCTTCTCATTAAAATCACAAGGCTGCTTACAGTCTCTCAGACTCCAAGGAGAAGAAATTAAGTTGAGTATTTCTGTTTTTGAGTAGTGTAACATTTAAAAGCCCAGACTAGCTGTAATACAACTGAATTAATATTTGTGTAACTTTGAGGAAATATTCAAATATTTTCTGTGAGGTTGATAAAATCACTTATGTTTCTGTTGTGACTAAACAAGACAATCCCTGTAAAGCAACTAACACAGTACCTTGCACATAAGTCATTATTAGGTGCTTTCTGGTTGATTTCAACCCATAGTAACACCATGTGAGAGATACAGATAAACAACCCATAAGTTTTTCCAGGCTGTAATCTTTACATGAGCTGAACTTTCTTTTAGTTCTTTCTCTCCA
>NW_006921817.1:5428583-5429119 GCF_000298275.1 Orycteropus afer afer | reverse complement strand
TGTAGTTTTATGTGATGACGAAAATTGCCTTTCTGTAGTTGCAGGTGTCTACTTCAAGATTTTTGTTTCAAAAATTTGTTGGGTTTGAACTACCAGCCTTCTGATTATCAGTTAAATGCTTCAGGCATTTGGCACTTGGCACTCAGCCACTAAAGCTCCTTATTCAGCAAGGAAAATTGAAAAGGAGGTACTATGCTGTAGTTTACCTACTATACTTTTCTGAATCTTTATCATTTAAATTTTGTGAAAACTGGAAAATTAGAAGTGTTAGAATAAGGTACCAGAAGGATAAGAGATAATACAACCTTCCAAATAATCCTCTTCTATTTTTTTCCCTAGATTAAACACAATTTGTAACCTTACAGATTGTCCTTTCTTTACTTAATGCAGTTGTGAGCTATACACACAAACACACATATATGCACATACTAACCTCATATAACTGTTCCAATAATGACTTTTGCCATAACAACTCTTGAAATTTTTGAATGGAATTTTTTTTAGTATATCAACTTTTTCACTGAAATATACTTTAC
>NW_006921817.1:5426486-5427867 GCF_000298275.1 Orycteropus afer afer | reverse complement strand
CAACTAACACAGTACCTTGCACATAAGTCATTATTAGGTGCTTTCTGGTTGATTTCAACCCATAGTAACACCATGTGAGAGATACAGATAAACAACCCATAAGTTTTTCCAGGCTGTAATCTTTACATGAGCTGAACTTTCTTTTAGTTCTTTCTCTCCAGAGCCACTGGGTGGTTTTGAGTTGGCAACTTTTCAGTTAGCAGACAACTTCTTAACCATTGTGCTACCAGGGCTCCTTAGTATGTATGTTTCACTCAAACTCACTGCCACTGAGTTGATTCTGACCCATAGTGACCCCCATTGGGTTTCCAAGGTTGTAAATATTTCCAGATGCAGACTGACTCATCCTTCTTCTATGGAGTGGCCGGTGAATTCAAAGCCCCCACCTTCTGGTCAGCAGTCAAATGCCTTATGGACTACACCACCAGGGCTCCTTAGCATGTGTGCAGGACTCATTAAATTTCAGGAATTATCTATTGAGTTTCTTCATAGTACACTGAATAAAGGAAAACCTTATGTGTTATAATATATGACACATCTGCACAAAATTGTACGTAAACCATAGTACTAAAAATGCACTTTTAAAATCACTTTTATTCATCCTTCAGGCCTAGAACTGAACTCACGCTCATGGCTCAACTTTCAGCCAAACAAAAGACAGTCCTATTTAGGTGGATAACATTAGGGAGGTACACACCCATTACAAAAATCAACCATAGGACATAAAAAGAACAGCATTTGCCCAGAGGTAATATTCAGAAGGCAGACATGGATAGGAAAGAAGAGAATGGAAACAGTAAACACAGGGAAGAATTAGGAAAAATTATGTTACATTGTGGGGATTGAAATCAATGTCATAAAACAAAATGTGTATGAAATGTTAAATGGAAAACCAATTTGCTCTGTAAACTTTCACCCAAATCACATAATAAGATTTTTAAAAAGCTCATTTTTGTGGTATTCTTGGTTATTTATTTGAAAACAATCCTCAACAGTGCATGGAGAATTTCCCAAATTTCATGGCTTATAAATTTGTCATGGTGAATAGACAGTTGTTATTCATGAGACAAAATCTGGCCATTCTTGCTTCCAAGGAGCATGCTGGCTGCACTTTATCCAGGATAGATTTGTTAGTTCTTCTGGCAGTCCATAGTACTTATAGTATTCTTCTCCAACACCAGCACCCAAAAGCATGAACTCTTCTTCAGTATTCCTTATTCATTGCCCAGTTTTCACATGCATAGGAGGCAATTGAAAATACCATGGCTTGGGTTGGGTGCATCTTAGTCTTCAAAGAGACATCTTTGCCCTTCAGCACTTTAAAGAGGTCTTTTGCAGCAGATTTGCCCAGTGCGATACATCGTCTGATTTCTTGACTGCT
>NW_006921817.1:5424271-5425601 GCF_000298275.1 Orycteropus afer afer | reverse complement strand
TTTTTTTTTTTTTTTTGCCCTTAAAGTAAGCAAAAGATGATGTTGAATAATTCTATTTTTCTTAACTGGCTTTTGCAACTTGTTTTTTTAACAATTGCCTTCCTAACACAGGAAGCTCCATTTCCAAGATCCTAGTTCTCTTTACTAGCACAAAGAATACATAAGGGAATCAAAGCCTCTCTTTGTCCTTTACAGAGGAGTGAAAAAACACACTGTTCAATTTATTTGCCTCTCAGTGACCTCTTTGAGCATAGGTTACAAGCCATTATACAATTGCTCATGATTTTAGATGGTATAGAGAGTAAAGGTTTTACACTTCAGACAAAGAAATAATATTTGGCATACAAAAAATTTCTTATTGCTAATAAACCACCTAAAACAGGCTTGATGTTTACCTCAGTCACAAATGCAGAAGATCCAAAGTTCACACACTAACAAGATTAAGAGTCAAAAATGACTCAAAGTGGAATCAGAACATCTAACTGGTAGGAAAAAAGTTTATTGCTGCCAAGAAAGCTGGAATAATTTAACTTTTACTTGATACCCTATTGCCACTCCAGCTGAAAATATAAATAGGTTTCAGATATGAATGATTATCAGAGCACAAAGGCCCTGAAGTCCTACTGCCCTTTCAGTTGGCACTTCCTCTGTTATAAAGAGATCAACCAGTTATCCTGTGTGCTTGATAAAATTAAACAGAATACAATATGAAATTTTAAATAGTAAAAAATATTTACGCTTCTAGATCTGTTTTCAGCTACTCCAGAGGCATTTTTGTCCCTCTAAGGTTGAGTCACTCTGCTGGGAATTGATAGTGGGATCTCTTACTCTGCAAAATGTCTTTTTTTACTTTAAGCTATTTAAATATACTTCTTTGATTATTATAACACAGAAAAACTAATTGCTTCAAAGGCCACTTTATCTTTTTTCAATTAAAAGAGTAGTTAGCAGATATCTGTATGTAGAGAGTAGGCTCCAACAGTGCAGTGATTACAAATCCTTCTCTTTATCTTTCTTCTAGGTAAATTTGGTTGCATTGTTGCTTTAAATCATTGCACTGATCTTTTTCTTTATATTTCAAAGAACCTTACAATTTTCTTTTTAATTGTTAGCCTAAATATCAGCTGGATAACCAACTCAACATTCTGAGCGTTAGAATACAGACAGCATCACAAAAGTCTAAATGTTGGCATTTTCATTTCTCCAAAGCAGTTTATTTGAATATATATTGGTGCATCTCTTTTTCTTGGAATACATGAGTCATAGATGCTTTGTGATTTCTTGACCGTTTTTTAATTTTGCATAGTCAGTATCAATACTCTGGCTGATT
>NW_006921817.1:5422910-5423986 GCF_000298275.1 Orycteropus afer afer | reverse complement strand
CTATAGTAAAGGAATGGGTTCTGAGATGAGACTTGCCTAAGAAAATGTGGAAAATTCTCCATTTATTCATCTGTTTTTCCTTTAGACATGACTTCTTCAGAGGCAGGGAATCTTAATTTTCCCCTCTATCATTGTATCTCATAGTTGCTCTCCAAGTGTTTCTTGTGTAAATGGCTGAATCAATATAATTGCAGATCATATTCAAAGTTTTCAATGAGAAACAGTGGAAAAATCATGCGTGGAAGTCTAAGTGGCAGGCAAACTCCAGATGTCTATCAGGCACAGGATGGGTCAGAGAGCAAATATATAATATTACTTACAGCAAAAAGTCAGCCAAAGGAACCCAAGTAAGGGTGGTATGAGAGGTTTTCAACAGGGAGGCAAACTTTTCTGTCAGTTTGTCCTACCATGGTGATGTGTTGAGTTTTTAGGCTGAGCCACTGGTGTTTCTAACCTAGCAGGCTGCACATGGTGCACAGGTAGCATCCCAGCTTACAGACTGAGACAGACTAGGAAGAAGGATAATAATTGGCCAGGGAAAACCTTATGAATAGCAAAGAAACACTGTTTGATACATTACCACGCAATTTTATGAATAGTCCGGTAAGGTTAGAAGGCTCTCAAAATAAGACTGGGAAAGAGCTGCCTTACTCCTATGGATAAGGTAAAGCTTTCGAGAACGCCATTTGCTGATGTGACACCACTCAAATTGAAGAGCTACAGACATCCATTAATCATTGGAACATGGAATGTGTGAAGTATGAATCTAGGAAAATTGGAAGTTGTCAAAAATGAAAGGGAATGCATAAAGGTTGATATCCTCAGCATTAGTGAGCTAAAATGGACTGGTTTTGGCCATTTTGAATCAGCCAACCATGGGATCTACTAGGCTGGGAGTGACAGTTTGAAGAGGAATGGTGTGGCATTCATCATCACACAGGATATTTCAAGATCTGTCCTGAAATACAATGCTGTCAGTGATAGGATAATATCCATAAGCCTACAAGGAAGACCCGTTAATATGACTATTATTAAAATTTATGCACCAACCACCAAAGCCAAAGATGAGGAAATTG
>NW_006921817.1:5411224-5419655 GCF_000298275.1 Orycteropus afer afer | reverse complement strand
TCGGAAACCCAAGGAGGGGTCGCTATGAGTCAGGGCTGACTCGACGGCACATAACAACAAACAACAACAACAATCTGCTACCATAAAGATTACATATAGCTTTGGAAATCCTATGGGACAGTTTTACTCTGTCTTATCGGGTGGTTGTGAATTGTAATCAATTGGTTTTTGGCATGGCAAAAAGATTGCAATCTACACACAGAACATTTCATTACTATTTTTCAATTACTTATATCGACAGAAAGTTTTCAGTTGCCATCAAAAACTTTTTTTAAGTGATTAATCTCTCAGTTTTACAACTGAATGATATCATTTAGCAGTTTCCCTGGCCACTACAGTTTAATGTTTTGACATAATATTTTTATTGGAATCCAATATCTATCTGTGACTGAATTAAATAATGTGTTCTTTACTAAGACAATGCTTAATAAGATATTTTAATCATGGAAATGATGAACCATGGTATATGAAATTATGTTTCCATAATGAAATTATCATTGAATGATAGGTTATTTATCTTTTCAGATTTGACTAATGTTTTTCAAATTAAAGGACAGATTGCCCACAAAAATGGAGATATTTTAAGGGTTCAAAGAGTCCTCAAGTTCAGTATTTAATGAGTATGCATTTCCAGATAACTATAACAAATAAGCAAATTTAAAAGTAATATTATCTCTGGTTAGGCAATGGGTAGTAGACCAATTAATAAGTTAGTAAAATCATTAAATGTTATTATTACAATTTCAATATTGAATGACTAGTAAGGAAACCATAAAGTCACAGAAAACAGAGAACTTAAGGAAAACAATTAAGAAATTTCCAGTATTTAAATTTTATGGCCCAAGAGGAGATATAAAAGTGATGGTAGTGAGACAGACTTGAGGCCAAACTCTGCATTTACCACGTATTAGCTGTGCCTCAGTTTTCTCAGCTCTAAAATAAAGTAAATGCTAGTGTCTAATTCATAGGACATTGTGAGGAGTAACTGTGTTAATGCATATAAAGTCTTTATAACACTGTTTGCCATATGGTCAATATAAGAGTAGCTGTTTAAAGAAGACTATGTAAACTCATCCTCGGAAGGAAGGTTGAGCAATCTACTTCCATAGTGATACTGCCTCGGAAACCCAAGTCAGAGCCGACTCGACGGCACATAACAACAACAGCAGCATGTAAACTCAATGTATACAACAAAGGCCATGGGTTCATTGGTTATCTTTTTATCTGCAATTCCAATCATGGTACACTTAGGAGATATAACTGAGGATACAGTGATTTTAAAATAATTCTTTAAAGGAGCACTATTTTTTTTCTCTGCTTTCATTTTCATTTTCCCTGTCTCAGTTTTTTTTTAGGCTCTTTCTATGGTTTTATTGTTGCTTTGCTATTTTAGCATAATGTTCAAGAAGTGTTTATATGATTGCACTATGTAAAAAGTCTCCATATAGTATTTGAACTCTGAGGTAAGATGCTATAAAAACCTAATAAATAATTAAGATTACAGGAAAATATAGAAGTAATGAACCTAGAGAAGTACAACAAGGAGTCCTATGTATAATCCATCTCTGAGAGACAGGATTTCCCTAGCACTTATAAGAAGCACATCAGGATTGTAGACTGAATTTGTGACTTTAAAGCCTGATAGTTTTACAATTAGCCTTGTGAAAATTTGGAGAGAGACAGCATTCTTCTTTCATTAATATTGTCTGAGTGTGAAAACACTTTGGAAACATGGAACTGAATCATAAAAGAATATCTGTACATATGTCTTGAAACTAATTTACAGGTAGCTTACGAAAAGGATCAATTTAGGAAAACTGAAGGCCATTTCCCCTAGTGATGCCATTTAAAGTGGTCTTCTCATTGAGGCCTGGGATCAGGTGCTGGCAAAAGACTTTTTGGAAAATTTTATAGATTCTTTGTTATTTCTTCATCTCTCTTTATACTACTGACTGCAATAAAAGGTATCACAATGTCTTTAGTCATTGATTTACCATCTTACCAGGTCTAACAAAAAATGTTGCTTTTCTGAGTTAATAGTGAGAAACTCAAAATGTCATAGACATCTTACTCAAGTTTTGTTCAGAGTATAAGAATGAGTAATTTTAAAAAAAATTATTAAGAAATCAGTTTTCTTACAGTAAATATCTAGTCCTATAAGCAAACATCAGTTTGCTTCATTTCTTTCTTCATAATGTCTTAATTGACAATTATTTTGTAGGTCATATTTATTTTTATCTACTGAGTAAAGTGCAAGAGTCTTCATTGGCATTTGCTTGCTTCTACTTTATACAGTATTTCTGCTTATCTCTCTTCTTTCCTAAAACTTTGCATTTTTGCTTTCATTCATTTGTTCACATAATAACATAGTGATTCATAAAATATCTATCAATATATATATATCTATATCTATATATAAAGCAGTAGTGACATAGTAGTTGAAACATTCGGCTGCTAACCAAAAGTTCAGCTGTTTGAACCCACCAACTGCTCTACAGGAGAAAGATAAGGAAGTCTCCTTTCATAAAGATTTACAGCCTTGGAAACCCTATGGGGCAGTTCCACTTTGTCCTAAAGGGTAGCTATGAGTTGGAATTGACTCGTTGGCAGTGGATTTGGTTTTGGATATAACAAAATATCATAAAGTGAGTGGCTTTAAAGAAGAGAAATTTATTTTTTTCACAGATCTGGAAGCTAGGAGTACCAATTTGGGGCATCAGCAGAGATATGCTTTCTCTCTGCCCACTGTAGAAGATCCTTCCTTGTCTTTTCAAGCTTCTGGTAGCCCTGGGTGTTTCCTCCTACTCCTTGGATTGCAGCTACTTCTCTCACTGGCTTCTCTCCTTCTTTATTGACTCTATGTCTTTTCTTCCTTTTTATAAGACACTGCACCCATGGGATTAGGTCTTGGAGCCACCCTACTCTGGTATTACTTAACTGATAATATCTTCAGAGGAAGACCCTATTCCCCAAATGAAATCATATTCACCAGGTTTCAACTTATCTTTCTGAAGGATACAATTAAATCTATAACAAGCACCTACCTGTAGGCAGGCATTGTCCACTGTCGACACTATAGCAGTACGCAAACATAAAATCTTGACTCTTATGAAGGACACGTTCTGCTGGTGGAATATGTTGTTGTTGTTTGCCATCGAGTCGGCCCCAACTCATAGCGACCCCTCCTTGGGTTTCCGAGGCAGTATCACTACGGAAGTAGGATTGCCCAACCTTCCTTCCGAGGAGTGGCTGGTGGGTTTGAACCGCCAGCCTTCTGGTTAGCAGTCAAGTGCCTTAGGCACTATGTGGAATATAGACAATCAAAAATATTACATAAAATGAATAGTATGCTGAGGATTCCCTAAACAAAACTAAAACAAAACCCACAGCCATCGAGCCATCCAACTCATAGTGACTATCATTGGGTTTCCAAAGCAGTAGATCTTTAGAGAAGTAGACTGCCCCATCTCCTTCCATGGAGAAGCTGGCAGGTTTGAACCACCAACCTTCTGTTTAGCAATCAAATGCCTTAGGCTCTGAACACCTGAGCTCCTTAGGTGGTGCAAATGGTTAAGCACTTGACTGCTAGCTGAAAGGTTGACAGTTTGAACCTACTCAGAGGCATCTGGGAAGAAAGGCCTGGTGATTTGCTTTTGAAAGGTCACAGCCTTGAAAACTTGATAGAGCTGTTTTGCTGTGTACATATGGGATTGTCGAGAGTAGGAATCGACCTTATAGCAACTAAAGCATGAGGGCTTAGTATGTTGAGTGGTAGTAATACCATGGAGAATAATGAAACAGGTAAGAGATATGGGAGTGTTATAGAGAATGGGGAAATTACAATTTGAATAAGTTTTTAGTAATGACCTTAAGGAAGTGAGAAGGGGAGTCATGACTTTTCTGTAGAAAGAACATTTAAGGGGAATGCCATGAGGTGTGTGAGGCAAGGGCAGGCTGGCATAATTAAGGGACAGCAGAGATAATTCCAGGAGAGGAAGGTGGTGAGTTCAGAGAGAAACAGTAGGTAGATTAACAGTAGGTTGAGAGATTGGTGCAAGGTGTTTGTATCTTACACAGGGTAGGAGGCAGTTGAAGGGACTGAGTGGAGTAGTATCATCTGATTAAGTTTTAAAAGCATCCCTCTACTTGTTTTGTTGAGATCAACAGAATGGGGCCAAGAACAGTGACAGACCAGTTAGGATTCACTGCAATGATCACATAAAAATGATGGTTACTTGGATTAGAGCTGGTGAGAAATGGCTGGGATGAAGATATATTTTGAAGGTGCAGTACATTAAACTTGACAACAAAGAAAGAAAGAAAGGAGTAAAGGATAACACCATGCCTTTTGGGTTGAGCGGCTAAAAGGATGCAATTGATATTCACCAAGAGGTGAAAGTCACAAATAGGGCTAGATTCAGGAGGTCAGTTTTTGACTTGTTAACTTTGAAATGTCTATTGTGCACTAAAATTGAGTTAACTTTTCATATGAAAATGTATCTTCTACTAAGCTTTGACAAGTTTGGTGGTGGATGTATGTAGTAGAAAAAAAAAATGTTATATAATCCAATTGTCTGGCTTTTCATCTTTCAAGTGGACCGCTTAGTATTACTTTTGAGGACCAGGATGTTTGTCTCAGTTGTCCTGCTGAGTCAATACATGTACTGGCTCCATTTAAAAACTGTCATCTCTTGATAGTGCTGTTGTCTCTTACTGGCCCACCTTCTCTTTGCCTTCATTCCTTTAGCTACCCATCAGCGCAAGTTGCAGCATACTAATCATTTAAAGACTTCAAGATTTTTGAACAGAGAAAAGTAGAAATCAAAAGTTGGGAGTCAACCTCAAACTTAATATAAGTCATTGAGAATGCTATTAGTCCCAAATGTCATTATCTGACTTTGTTCATTTGTTTGTTTTTTTCATTGATTGTACCTCTACTTGGACTTAGATGCCACATCATATTTCTAGGCTATTTTCCCTCTCTAGATTCCTCTTCATCCTTGTCTTTCTGGCTCTACAACCCTCACTTTCTATCTCTAAAGCTGTCCTTGGGAAATTCTAAACTCCTCCAACTTTACTTTATACAACATGCCCTGAAGCCCTCACCATTTATATTTGAAGAATCTATAAAGGTATTTTCCACATGAATTATGAATTCCAAATGAATTATAAGTTCCAAATGAATTTATAAATGAGAAGAATTATTATCCTTCCTTAGTATTCTGAATATGCTTCAGTAGGTTTTAGCATAAAATAGTAATATTTTTCTTCATACTACTCATGCAAAATAGTAAATCATGCTATACACCTTGTAGATTAAATATTGAGGAAGTCTATTTAACCCAAGAATATATCAAAAGTTACAGCTATAAATTTGAATTTATTGCTATAGTCGTATAAGAAAATGCAAGGAAATGTCAGCTATGGGGGAACAACCTTCTTTTTGAGCTCTCATGCTCAATAAATAGCTACAAAAATAAGGAGAGTTTTGGGGTGGTTTTGTCTTTTAGGAACTGGGAGAAAAGATGACAGTTAATAAGCAGGAAGAGATACCTAATGTGATGGTGAGGATGGGGCAAAGGATGCACTGATTAGTGAGGGCTATAAATTGTCTTTTTTTTTTTTTTTTGGTAGGAAACTTGTGATAAGAGATAAAGATAACAGTAAAACACATCAAGATAAGAAGAGAACAAAACGTCACAGGGATTAGAGATGAGGACATTTATATTTGCCAAAATGAATAGGTTAATGAACAGCAGATGAGTAGATAAAGAAAGGAAAAGAAAACTAGCTACAAAAAATTAGGAGAGCCTTATGACTTGTTCGGCAAGAGCCAGCCTGGAATGGAGGTAGGGAAGACAAAGGGAGCTGAGAGGGAGGAGCAAAAATAAGGACTTGTCTCTATGTTACCTCTGTAAGACCAACAGACATATTGTTTTGTTTGCATATCTGTTTATAGAGTGTACTGAAGACATTCTAACAGCAGAACCACAGGGACTCAGCATATTAGAGATCCTACTTCCGTAGTGATACTGCCTCAGAAACCCAAGGAGAGGTCGCTATGAGTTGGGGCCGACTCCACGGCAAATAACAACAATAACAACATTTCTCATTCAGGGTATGTGAGTGTTTTGAAAGTAGCCCTTGTGGTGAAGTGGTTAAGTACTCTGCTGGTACTAAAGGGTGGTTCAAATTCACCAACTGCTCTATGGAAAAAATATGTGGTAGTCTGCTTCCATAAAAATTGCAGCATAGCAAGTCAGCAACCATGCCCACATGACCTATACCTCTTGCAGTCCCATCCATTGGACAAGGGTCACAACCTGCTTCTGCACCAACTGATCAACAATGAATGGTGGCCAATACCAACTGAACCCTCCCTCAACTGCTTTACACAAACAGAGAACTATGCATACATTATCATCTTCTGTCACACTCACAAGGAGAGAGGTAGTAAGTGCCAAAGTGCTGCTAAACTATAGATTGGAGTAGTACACAAGTCCCACTCATTCAGCTATATCAAAGCAATATAAAGCAAACTGAAAAAAACCTGGTTGAAACACACCAACATACAGAACACCAATTGAATGCAAACACAATGTATCATAATGTCTCAGAGACAACAACATTCCCAGTTGACGCAAAGAAGCAAGATAAAGCAGTACAAACAAGGGACCAAAATACAGAGCCAAAAACCTCTCTGAGGAAGAAACGGCAATGGAAGTACCTCATAAGGAATCAAAAGAATTATAGTTAGTCAACCTCAGCAGTTTCAGAGACAGATTAAGGAAAATACTGAAAAAAACAAGGAAAACACAGAAAAAAAAAAAAAAAAAAACCGTAGAAGGATTCAGGAAAACAACACAAGAACAGACAAAATAGGTGAACAACTAAAAATCATTAAAAAAACAGCAAATAGAAATCTAGAAGATTAATACCAATATGTCAGAAATAGGTAACACATTTAAAGGGCAAAGGTTGTAGAAGTGAATCAATGGAAGACAGAATTAGTGATGTTAATGACAATTTTCAATATTACTTAGTGAGAGTAACAATCAGGAAAAAATGAAGAAAGCCTAAAATTGATGTGAGACACCATGAAGTAGAATAATTTACATGTAATTGCAATCCAGAACAGGAAATAACAAAAAAAAAAAATCAAATAAAAAATGAGAAATATGCATTCAAGATATTCAATAAACCACAAATACGATAGACCCCAAAAGGAAATTACCAAGACATATCATAATCAAATTTTTCAAAATGAAAGAAAAAGAAAGAAACCTGAAAACAGCTTGGGAAAAGCAAAATGTTACCTACTATCCTACAATGGGCAACTGATAAGATGAGGCTCTGATTTCTTGGAAGAAATTGTATGAGTGAGAAGACAATGGAATGACATATATAAAACCCTGAAAGGAAAACAAAACAAAACAAAACAAAAACTGCTAGCCAAGAATTATATATCCAGCAAAAGTGTCCCTCAAATATGATGGTAAAGATAGGACATTTCCAGGTAAACAGAAATTAAGGGAATTTGTAAAAACCAGACCAAACTTACAAGGGATGCTAAAGGGAGTCCTTTGGACAGAGAGTCAACAACAGCTGACAGCAACCTCATACTAACACATATGACAACGTTACCCCAAAACTTATCCAGATGTAAATGTATCCAAAGTAAAACAAACCTACAAGATGATAATAGGGAATCAGACACATCAATTTGTAAAGGAGAACACCTATAAAGGAATAAAACAAAAACCAAACTCACTGCCATTGAGTTGGATCTGACTCATAGTGACCCCTCCTTGGGTTTCCAAGGCAGTGTCACTGTGGAAGCAGATTGCCCAAGATTTCTTCCAAGGAGTTCCTGGTCGGTTTGAACTGCCAGCCATCTGGCTTTAGGCAGTATACCACCAGAGCTCTTAAAAAGGAAAAGGAGAGCTTAAATAGTATAGTTACGGAACTTCCAAATGGAGAGGATGTCAAGATGATTTCAAGACAGAACAGACAGGTTTAAAGTTGAGAAGAAAATAACAAATTACAGGGTAACCTCAAAGAAAATTAATCAACTTTATCAAAATGAGAAAAGAGGAAAGTCATAAATATTTAGCAAATACTAAAACAATAGCAATGAAGGAAATCATAAGAAAATCAATAAACAAAGTTAAGTCAGCACAGAAAATTATATGAAACAAGGAAATCAGGAATACCGTACACACACATACACACAAAAATCACACAATAAATTGATAACAATAAATTCATACTTGTTGATAATTATATTGAATGTAAATGGATTAAATGCACTAATCAAGACACAGAGATTTGCATAATGGACAAGAAAACGTGACCCATCAATATATGCTGTCTACAAGAGACTCACCTTAAACAGACAAAAATAGAGTAAAAATCAGAGGTGGCGAAAAAA
>NW_006921817.1:5409436-5410867 GCF_000298275.1 Orycteropus afer afer | reverse complement strand
TGAAGGATAAAATAATTAGAAAGAAACTCAACAGAGACACAGAAGAACAAAACAACACAACAAACCAACTTGACCTTATAGACATATATGAAAGACTTCACCCAGCAACAACACAATAGACATTCTTTTCCAGGACATATGAAATGTTCTCCAGAATAGATCATGTCTTAGGCCACAGATCAAGCTTCCATACATTTAAAAACATCAAAATACTGCAAAGCATATTCTCAGATCACAAAGCTATAAAATTAGAAATCAACAATAGAAAGATCAAGAGAAAAAAATTAAACACATGCAAAGTGAATAACACCTTGCTTAAAAACTGTGGGATAATAGAAGAAACAAAAAAATTAAATTTAAAAGTGCCTTTAATAAAATAAGAATGAAAACACAACATACCAAAATCTTTGGAATAGAGCAAAAGCCTTGCTCAGAGAGCAATAAATGCACACATCAAAAAAGAAAAAAGAGTCCAAATCAAAACCTTAACCCAACATTTCCCAAAATTAGAGAAAGAGCAGCAAGATAAACCTACAGTCACCAGAAGAAAATAAATACGAAAGGTTAGAGCAGAAATAAATTGAGCAGAAAACAATAGAAAGAATCAACAAGACCGAAAGTTGATTCTTTCAAATGATTAATAAAATCAACAAACCACTGAAAAGAGTGAAGTTACAACAGAAGAAATCAAAATGAAAAGGATAATATCAGGATATTATGAAGAACTGAACTCCAACTATTTTGAAAACCTAGAAGAAATGGACAGATTTCTAGAAACACACTATCTACCTACACTAACAAAGTCTCAGGTATAAAATTTGAATGGACACATAACAAGAGAAGAAATTGAACAGGTCACAAAAAAATTACAATAACAAAATAGGCCTGACCTAGATGGCTTCCCTGGTGAATTTTACCAAGCATTCAAAGAACTGGCACCAGTTCTACTCAAACTATTCTAGAATGTAGAAAAGAGAAAATATTACCAAATTTATTTTATGAAGGAAGCATAACCCTGATACCAAAGCCAGAAAAACAGCAACACTAAAAAAGAAAAATATAGACCAATATCCCTCATGAACATCATGCAAAAATTCTCAACATAATTCCAGGCACTAAAATCCAACAACATCTCAGAAAATAATACATCATTACCAAGTGGGATTTATATCAGGTATGCAAGGATGGTGCCACATATGAAAAACAATCAACATAATCCACCACATAAATAAAATAAAGGAAAAGAACCACATGATCATATCAATTGATGCAGAAAAGGCATTTTTAAAATCCAACATCCATTCCTGATAAAAATGCTGAACAAAATAGAAGGACAATTACTCAGAATAATTAGGACGTATATGCGAAACCAATGGCCAATGCTATTCTCAATGGAAAGAGACTGAAAGCATTTCATTCAAATATTTTCTT
>NW_006921817.1:5408532-5409147 GCF_000298275.1 Orycteropus afer afer | reverse complement strand
GGGCAATCCTACTTCCGTAGTGATACTGCCTCGGAATCCCAAGGAGGGGTCACTATGAGTTGGGTTTGACTCGACGGCACATAACAACAACAACAACAACAATCAAATTATTAAGAAAAGTGGCAGGGTACAAAATCAAAACCAGTTGGATTTTTTTTTTTTATACTAATGAAGAGAATTCTGAAAAGGATATCAAGAAAACTGTACCATTTACAATAAGCACCCAAAAGATGAAGTACTTAAGACTAAATCAGACCAGAGACAAAAAAAACCTTCACAAGTTTACATGGAAAACTACAAAACAAGAAACTAAAAGACATTTACATAAATGGAAGCATACCATGCTCATGGACAGGAAGACTTAACATCATAAAAATGTCAGCACTTTCCTATGCAATCTGCAGATATAATGCAATCCTGATCCAGAGTCTGTAATCATTCTTTAAATAAATGGAAAAACTAATCACTGACTGTATATGGACAGGAAGAAACCCTGCATAAGTAAAGCACTACTGAAAAAGAAGAGCAAAGTCTCATGTTCCCCAATCTCAAATCATATTTCACAGCCATGGTAGTTAAAACAGCCTGGTACTGGTACAACAACAGATACATAGA
>NW_006921817.1:5405608-5406307 GCF_000298275.1 Orycteropus afer afer | reverse complement strand
TGTGTGTGTGAGTGTGTGTGTTGCTTTGGAGGACCCAATAAATGGTCATTTGTCCCAGTATTATAGACCTAGTAGATCCAGAACATAAATTTGAAGTTGCAGCCTCTGTGGGCCTGAGTACTGTAAACCCATACGGCATACAATATGAATACCATAATCTGTGCATTTTTATTAACTCCAAAAGTCTGTTTTAAAAATTTATTTTCTTTCTGCAAAGCAAAGAAAATGTACTGCACTAATTACATAAGAAAAAAAAAAAAAACATCATACTGACAGGAGAGGAAAAAATACATTAATTTTTCAATATAAAATGAAATTATCTACCTGTGCGTTAGCAGATCTTAGACAACAGAACTGTTCAGGTTTTTTTTTTTTTTTCCTTCCTACTTCTGCATCATCTCAAGGATCAATTTGCAGCACAGGTTGATAAGCTCTCCTGAAATCTAGGTCTCCTGCTCAGGCTCTACATGAATGATTCTCAGAGAAAAGAAAATCTGCAAAATGTCCTTTCCTTAATTATTTACTGGTAAAACTGAGGATATTTGAGAAATATCTTTTTACTAAGATACGGACATTTTCAGAAAAACATTATACATTTTCAGAAAATGTATAAATGGTTAATCAAACTATGATACGTATACACAATGGAATACTAAGCAACACTCAAGAACAATGATGCATATGTGAAACATCTCATAA
>NW_006921817.1:5389707-5405063 GCF_000298275.1 Orycteropus afer afer | reverse complement strand
CATTTTAATCCAAACATTTTTCTCAATTGTAATTTTTGTTTAGTTGGTCAGTTTTATAAATATTGCTATGTTGAACATACTTGTGAAAACATGGATTTTGCTACTTTCACATTATCTGAGAAGACGACATTCCCAATATCTGTATTACTGTACCTAGAAAAAAAAGTATTTTTATGGATTTTGACAAATTTTACAAAATTTACGTGGAGATGGGTAAACCTATATATATTACAATGTTAGTTGGTGTAATAGTTGGAGCTATGTGTCAACTTGGCTGGACCACAATTCTGTGTGGTTTGAGCTGTTGTGGTGTGGTTGTTCCCATGATGGGATCAGATGACTATGTTCTGAGTGGCCAATCTGTTGAAAAGGAGTTTCCCTAGGGGTGTGGTGTGCTTGCAGTATATCCAAGGACATCCTGGGAAGAGAGACATTCTTCTGTGGATTGGGATTCTGTTGTACTGCCTACAACTGTTCGTGAGTGAACAGTCCACCATTCGGCCTGGAGATCTTGGATTCATCATTCGTTGGAGTCAGCAGCCAGTATACTGCCTGCTAGCCTTGAGCCCCTCAGCCCCTGCAGTTGCAAGAGCCAGGAAAAGCCTCCAGCTTGATGTCTGATCCAGGAACTTTGGAATTGCCAGCTTCTGTAAGTGTGTAAGCCATTTTCCTAAGATAAATTTCTCTCTATATATACATATATATAAGCTTTACTGATTTTTGTTTCTCTAGAGAACCCAGTCTAACACAGTAGGATATGAAAATTGGACAGCAGAACTTTTTTGAAGCTCTCAGTTCAGTTATAAAATATTTCCAGTTTCTGCTTGTAATACTTCAAGTTGAACTTTAAATGGAAAACCCTACTTAGTGGTTTCAGAAGTATAGTCACTTCCCACAGTTTCCTTTATAAAATGTCAACCTCTTTTCATTAGTAACTTGGATATAGTATGATTTTGCAACACTCTGTTTTGTGACTCTATGATAGATTGCATTATTTGCTCAAAATATTTGCTACCTTATGTGCTGGGGTCCATTCTGCATGTCCTCTCTTTGGTGGCCCTCCCTATGGAGGAGAATATTTTCTACTCCTTGTTATAAATCTTGCATATGTGACACTTGGCAAGTGGAAGTGGTGCATGCTGGGACTGAGTAAAGTTGTCCTGTCCCATTGTTTGCTACTTCACTCCAGAGAACAGTATATTCTAGATGAAGACTCCTTCTTTTGCACAGCACTCTCAGTGAAGCGACTTATGAAGCCAAGAAACAGCTGACGTTAGCCAAAAGGTGGTGCAAGTGAGAACTATACCTTTGAGGTTTTAAGTCACTGAAGCATCTCTAGCAAAACTAATGAGACGTGATTGATGCAAATATTGGAATATTGGTGAGATGTTGTAGTATTCTCCCATACTAAGGTGATGGACTTACATTTATGATTTGTGACTTTACAGTGTTGTTGTTAGTTACTGTTCAGTAATTTTTGACTCATAGTAACCCCAGTAGAACTTCCCCATAGGGTTTTCTTGGCTGTGACTTTTACGCATTCAGATTGCTAGGTCTTTCTCACATGTGGTGGCTGGGTGGGTTCGAATCACCAACCTTTCAGTTAGCAGCCAAATGCTTAACCATTGTGCCACCAGAGCTCCTTTGGTTTTACATAGCAGGTGAAATCTTCACTTTTGGTCAATATGGAATTCAATATATCTCTTATGCATATTATATATTAGGCATTTATTTCAGCTGTTACACTCAAATATTTTATGTTTAACTATTTTCATGTCTACTACACAACCAGGTTTTCCAAGAGAATTAAACCCTGATGGCCTGAGCCATCCATTTCATGCAATGGACTTGCATATCTCCTATATACCTAGAGTGGACAAATTATTTAACATTTAATATTTTTGGAAGTACTGAGGGGGCAAAAACAACAACACTGCCTTCAAGTCATTTCTGACTCATGGCAATCCCATGTGTTACAGAATAGAACTGAGGTCCATAGGGTTTTTTTGACTGTAATCTTCATATAAGCAGATCATCAGGCTTTCCTTCCAAGGTGCTGCTTGGTGGCTTTGAACTGCTAACCTTTCGGCAAGTAGCCAAGTGAAAACTTTGCACTCAGGGACTTTTTTTTAATTGAAAAAGTAATCACTCAATTAATTTTCTTTGTTCCTTGGTTCAGATGAGAAACCCCAGTTCCATTGTTGTACGCTACATTCATCTCTCTCAAACTCACTGCCTGGAGTCGGACCTGACTCATAGCGACCCCTCTTTGGGTTTCTGAGGCGGTATCAGTACGAAAGTAGATTGCCCAATCTTTCTTCTGAGGAGTGGCTAATGGGTATGAACTGCCAGCCTTCTGGTTAGCAGTCAAATGCCTTAGGCACTATGCTACCAGAGCTCCAGTACACTACACTACACTGCATAGAACCACTCATTTCATGTTGTTGTTGTTATGTGCCGTGGAGTTGGACCCGACTCATAGTGATCCCTCCTTGGGTTTTTGAGGCAATATCACTACGGAAGTAGATTGCCCAATCTTCCTTCCAAGGAGTGGCTGGTGGGTCACTCATTTACTTGAGGCCTAGTGAGAACACGGAGTCCCTGAGTGGGGCAAATGGGGGAACCCTCTGCTGACAGAAAGGTTGAAGGTTCAAGTCTACCCAGAGATGTCTTGAATGAAAGGTCTGGTGATCTACTTCAGAAAAATCAGCCATTGAAATCTCTATGGAGCATAGTACTACTCCCACACACAAGGTGTTGTCATAAATTAGAATCCATGAGACAGTGATTATCTTAGAGAGTATAAGGCAGGACTCCATGTTTACTCAATCCCTTTCTTTACCAGGTGGTCTGGGAATAGTAGAATAAGTTGACATTGTTTGTTACGATCTCTACTTGCTTGAACCAGAACTGTTGGCTATACTTGACTTCAGGTACTTTTCTCTAGGCAATAGATTAGTGTTTGAGACATTAAACAAAAAATATGTTTTTGAGAATAAAGTATATATTCTATGGGACTGCCTCAATAAAACTCCTGAAGTGATAAGGTAAACATATTAAAAAAAATCTAATAAAAGTTATCCCCTATGAATGTGATTTGTATCCTCTCTATCCACCACTACTTTATGCCTCCTGATTTCCTCAGATCAGTGATAAGATGGCTGATTTTCATCACTCTTCTGTCATGTGTTATGTACTGTTGTTATTCTCCATTTTGATATCAGAGACTTGGAGCTTATAGAGATCTGCTTTTATTTAGTGTCTGGATAGTCTATCACTAGGCATTGGCTGCATCAACATTTTCTTTCTCCAGGATATTTCTTTCTTGTTGAAAACAGCCCTCCATGTACTATATACAGTTCCCCATACACACACCAGGCATAGAATTTAAGAAGCTCTGGTGCTGCAGTGGTTAAAGCATTTGGCTGCTAACCAAGGTCAGTGGTTTAAACCTGTTAGTTTAAACTTCACTGTTTAAAAGGTCAGTGGTTTAAACCTGTTAGCTGCTCCATGGAAGAAAGATGAGGCAGTGTTGCTTCAGTAAAGATTTAGAGCCTTAGAAACCCATTGGGGTTGCTATGACTTGGAATTGACTTGATGGCAGTAAGTTTGGCTTTTTGAAGCATGTTATTTACAGTTAGTGCCTGAGGTATTTGACTGCGAACCAGAAGACTGGCAGTTCAATCCCACCAGCCACTCCTTGGAAGGAAGGTTTGGCAATCTACTTCCGTAGAGATACTGCCTCAGAAACCCAAAGAGGGGTTGCTATGAGTTGGATCTTACTTGATGGCAGTGAGTTTTGTTTGTTTGTTTATTTTGGTTTGGTTTTCTTTGTTCACATATCTATCCTTAGCTCACCATTCTTGAACTATTCTTACCATGCTTTGTTCTTCCAGTCTGACTAAAGGAACATGTTTTCAATAAGTCTATAATTCTGAAGTACATTCCAAACTCTTTGATACCCTTTACTATCAGGAGCCACGTTTCTTTCAAGGTACTTCAAGACACCTAACTTTTTAAAAAAATAAATTTTATTTTTGGAGCAGTTGTAGGTGTACAAAAAATAACGTACATAGAACACAGTTTCTATATATTCCTTCTCCTTTCCCCCCACCATACTGTTTATACTACTATTAACATTTAAATTTGCATGGTATATTCATTATAATTGGTGAACTAATATCAATGGATTATAATGAATTAAAGCCCATAGTTTACATTAGTGTTCACTCTGTGTGATATTTTCATGGGTTTTAACAAGTGCAAAATACCATATATCCATGACAGTATTTATCACGGTATCATGCCAATAGTTTCACTGTCCTTAAAATATCTTGTACTTGACTTATTCATTCCTCTTTAGTTTCCCTGAGCCCATGGCAACCACTGATCTTTTTACTGTCTGCAGGGAAACCCTCAGTGAGATGGGTTGACACAACAGCCAAAACAATGGACTTCAACATAACAATGAGCATGAAGATAGTGAAGAACTAGGGAACTGTTTTATTCTGTTGTACAAAAAGGTTATAGGAGTCTGAGATGAGTCCATGGCAACTAACAACAACATAACAACATCGTTTATGCCAGAGTGTCATATAATAGCTGTCGAGGCAATTATGCTTCACGGTGACCCCATGTGTGACAGAAGTGACCTGTGCTAAGGAGAGTTCTCATTGGTTCAATCTTTGGCAGTAAATCTTTAGGCCTTTCTTCTGAGGCACCTGTGTGTGGACTTGAACCTTCACAGTTTTGGTTAGCACCACCAGGTGCTAGAAGGAACCTGTATGTAGGTTTTTCAGAAACACCTAACGTTTAAAAGAACAACAAACTGCACTAGACAATTGATCCTCTCATAAGGTAATTTAAAAAAAAAAAAAAAAACCTTTGCAATTTTATGATACTTTCTCAACCCTGGTTCCAAAGACTATTGGTATCAGTATAATGACCACTTGAGGCCTCTGGGTTTCAAATATTTCAATTTAATGTATGTGGTTTACACATAGATTGACAGGTTCTAGCACAAAATATTTTTCTGGAACCAAGGATTCTCTGAAGATAGTAAAACTCGTATATTGGTGAATAATTACAGATTAAAGAAGCAGGGTTATTATTAGAAAATTTATTCATAGACTGATTTATTCATCCAGTGTATTTGGTTAAAGGCTTACATCCCATTGATATTGCCTATACAAAAAAACAAACTCACTGCCGTCAAGTTGAACCTGACTCATAGCGACCCCTCCTTGGGTTTCTAAGGCAGTATCACCATGGAAGTAGTTTGCCCAACCTTCCTTCTGAGGAGTGGCTGGTGGGTTTGAACTGTAAGCCTTCTGGTTAGCAGTCAAATGCCCTAGGCACTATGCTACCACAGCTCCTTGTTTTCCCTTAATATGAAATATTATTAAAAAGAGAATGATATAAATTGGCTTATTAGCTATATGTACATCTATCTATCATCTAGGAGCTCTGGCAACACAGCAGTTAAAACATTATGTTGCTAGCCAAAACAGTCAATGGTTCAACTACCCCCACACACACTCCATGGGAGAAAGATTAGGCAATCTGTTTTCATAAAGACTTGCAACCTCGGAAATCCTATAGAGAAGTTCTCCTCTGCCCTATAAGGTTGCTGTGGGTCACAACTCGATGGCAGTGAGTTTGCTGTTTTTTTTAATTTTATCTATATATTAATCTAGTTCAAAATAAATATTCTTTATGTAGTTTTCCACTTTAAATTAATGTTTTAATTGTGAAAATGTGTCCAATGCCAAATGTTTAAAAGAGGAACACTCAATTTCAAAGTTATAAACAGGTTTTATTCCCAGAGAGTTAAAAATTTCAAAATTGCTATTTACACCTGAAATTTTCAATGTAATTTTCATTCTTAAATTAGTGAAAATCCATTCATTTCTAAGAATAGAGTGTGATATTTCTAACCTTTCACTGATGTTGTTTACTTGTGTCCTTTTTCCCCAAAATAGAGTTGTTTCACTAAGGATTGTTGCAAAAAGGGCATGAGAGCAACATCATTTGACCTCCTCTAGCTTCATAAGGGGGAGACAGAATCACCATCAGCAGTATCACCCCAAGGTTCATTCTGATGAGGTGGAGGTCAGAGATGCCACTATCCTCCAAACTTTTTAGCGTTTCTAACATCAACTCTTCCTACTGCTAGGTTTGATAATTTGTTGTAACAGCCACACACAGCTCACACACAAAACTCACAATTAGGGGGAGCTCTGGTAGCATAGTTCCTAAGACATTTGACTGCTAACCAGAAGGCTGGCAGTTCAAACCCACCAGCCACTCCTCGGAAGGAATGTTGGGCAATCTACTTCCGTAGTGATACTGCCTCGGAAACCCGAGGAGGGGTGGCTATGAGTTGAGTCCGACTCAATGGCACACAACAACAACAACAGGGAAATAACAGGTTACAGTTTAGATCTTGAAATGCGTACGTTATAATTCTTTGATCAGAACAGGCTTTTCTCAGCTATGCTGCAGGTAAGCTTCTCTTTGGCCCTTGGGCTCTGCCCCATTTGGGCCAGTGTTGCAAAGGTCTCTTATCTTTGTTGAATGTTGTTGTTGTTGTTGTATGCCGTCGAGTCGGCCCCGACTCATAGCGACCCCTCCTTGGGTTACCGAGGCAGTATCACTACGGAAGTAGGATTGCCCAACTTTCCTTCCAAGGTCTTTGTTGAATAGGTGCCCAGAAAGGCACTCCACTCTGCCTGAAGGCACTTAAGCTTTCTTTATCTGTGGGCTGAGAAGCCAGTCTCCTGGTTCTGTTTCCTCTGCTACAGCCCTGTCTCCACCCTCTCTCTGCCATTTCAGTGTGGGTATCTCAGGGTCAAGGACATACCTCACTCCTGGCTCTTCTTCTGTCTTGATAGTAATGAGATCTCCCCATTTCTGCCTCTGAGATGGCTCACTTTAAGCCTAACAGAATGTCAAAGTTGGCCGATCCACATGTAAGTGTTCTATATACCTTATTTCCATGGTCCTACCTTTTACAAGGGCATCATGTACCTTATTTACATATTAAGAAGCTATCCAATCCCCTTAGTGATCCACAAGCACCTCACATTTGCATAACCTCATCCAATCATCTAGTGGGAGTCACAAAGCCTATGGCTAGAAGAGCCATACTAAGTAATTCAGTGTACAATAGTTGTTATTTCAGCATATCAAATTATCACACAAGTAAGTGGCTTAAATAACAAATATTTATATTCTCATAGTTTGTATGTGTCAGGATTCTAAAGTGGCTTAGTGGTATAGTTCAGGCTTAGGATGTGTCATGAGGTTGCAGTCATATTGTTAGCTAGGGTACACTTACTTAAATGCTGGAGGGCTGGAGGGTCCACTTGAAAGAAACTCACACACATGGCTGAAATTTGGTACTGGCTGTTGGCTGGGGTGCTTTAACATTCCTCCATGTGAGCCTTGTCTCCTCCAAGGCCCCTCCAGTAAGAGAGCCAGGATTTTTTCACATGGTCACTAGACAAAAGAGAGAGAAAAGGAGTAAATGGTATCTTCCATAAACCAAGCAGGAAATATAATCAGGCCTGATGGGATAATTTGTAGAAGAAAAAAAAAAAAAAAAAAAGTATGTCTTTTTCTCTCTGTAGACGCAAATTGTCCTCCTCTCTGCTTCTCTTTTGCTGTCCAGGTAGAAGAAGGCCTTCAAAATCCCAATATATTTTTTCAACTCCAGCACAAACAGGGACACATTTTAATTGCTTTGTCTCATTTCCAAGTCCCTGAGAGAAAGGCTTTAATCAGCCCCACTGAATCCTATTCTGATGACTCTGTGTGTGTGTGTGTGTGTGTGTGTGTACGTGCATGTGTATGTGTGCGCTGGGGATGGGAGTGGAGCCACGTGGCTTTACCTGAGCTCTGAAGGGATTATGATTCCAGGCTTTGAGAAGGACTGATGAGTACCACAGGTGAATTAAATCATCTGTTAAAGAAGCTGGCTGACTTAACTCCAGTGCAGGTCTAATTGAGACTTTAGATGTTTAGTATAGCTAATATTTTCTATTTTTATCTAAATTGTGGTGATTGTGTAAATGTTATTCATCTTATCTACTTAATCAATTATTCAACTTTATTTTTCTCTGTGTCCCAGTGATTTTTATAAGGGAACAAAATTCAAACAAATAATGAAGACCATGAGATGCTTTTAAACAGAGATGTTCCATGTCAATGAGATATTTCAAAAGATTTGTTTTATCATATGATGAATAAAAATCTAATTTTTATATACACAAGCTGTTTTGGGTATGTCAAGGACTAATAAATGAAAATGAAGCTCATGAAAGCTATGTATAAATGTGACTATCATCTATATTATTTTTACTTATAAAAGCACATATTCTTATAACATACTCAGACAATACATAATTTTGTAAGGAAGGAAGTGAAAATCACTCATAAATTCACAAGCCAGAATAGCCACCAAACATATTTTAGTGTAATGCTTTTCAGAAAACTTTACAATGAATGTTATCCAAAAGTGGCTCTTTTGTAGCTTTATTTTCATTTGCCAGAACACTGTAGATTTTTTTCCACATAGCTAAATATAGACATGGGAGTTCTGGTAGCATAGGGGCTAAGGCACTTGACTGCTATCCAGAAGGCTGGCGGTTCAAACCCACTAGCCACTCCTTGGAAAGAAGATGGGGCAATCTATTTCTGTAGTGATGTTGTTGTTGTTACGTGTCCTCGAGTGGGCCCCCACTCATAGCGACCCCTCCTTGGGTTTCCGAGGCAGTATCACTACGGAAGTAGGATTGCCCAACCTTCCTTCCGAGGAGTGGCTGGTGGGTTTGAACCGCCAGCCTTCTGGTTAGTAGTCAGGTGCTTTAGCCACTATGCTACTGCCTCGGAAACCCAAGGAGGGGTCGCTATGAGTCGGGTTCGACTCGACGGCACATAACAACAACAATAAATACAGACATAGACCCTTATTTTTAATGACTGTACTGTATCCTTTGTATGGTGTGCTATAATATTTCCAGATCCTTATTGATTTTTTTTGGGGGGGGTTCTAGTTATTTTCTATTATTGATAGAATATCCTTGTAATATACCTCTGAACAGGAGCTCTGATAGCATAGTGCCTAAGGCACTTGACTGCTCACCAGAAGGCTGGCGGTTCAAACCCACCAGCCGCTCCTTGGAAGGAAGATGGGGCAATCTACTTCCATAGTGATACTGCCTCGGAAACCCAAGGAGGGGTTGCTATGAGTCAGGTCCGACTCGACGGCACATAACAACAACAACAACAACAACATCTCAGTAAGGGTTGTTCTATTTTGCTATACATCCTTTTGTCCTCCAGCAATTGTTCTTTCTTGATGGCATATCCAAATGAGCAAGTTGGAAAATGTTCTGTTGTGATCCATCGGGTTTTCTTAGTTAATTTTTGGAAGTGGATTGTCAGGCCTTTCTTCTTAATGTCTTAGTGTGGAAATGACACTGAAATCTATCTACCATGAGTAACTTGTTGACGTTTAAAATATGAATGATATATCTTCCAGCATCACTAAACCAAACTCATTGCCCATTGAGTCGATTCGACTCATAGTGACCCCTCCTTGGGTTTCTGAGGTGGTATGTCTATGGAAGTAAATTGCCCAATCTTCCTTCCAAGGAGTGGCTGGTGGGTTTGAACCACCAGTCTTCTGGTTAGCAGTCAAATGTGTTAGGCACTATGCCACCAGAGCTCCTAGCAACACACAATTCACCAAAGTATGACAAACTGACACACTTCAGTTTGGTGGTGGACTTCCCCGACTGCATTTTTCAAGCTGTACACATGTCCTCCACCCTTCAGTTTAGGGCTGATTTGGTGGTCATTTACTCGGTAAATTTGAGCTCTGTTTTTCTGGTTTACTTTCCCTTCCAGAACTCATTTCTTGCAAGAGCAGAGGTAATCCTCCACACATTACTACAAATTAGTTAAAACACTGAAGAACAAAAAAGAATTGAAAGAATTGAATTGCTCCTTCCCATACCAGTCAGGCCACTGGTGCCTCCTGCAGCTTGGAATAAGCCCACACAACACCTCTTGCTTCTCTCAAGCAGGGGATATTAACAGGGATGCCTCCATTTTCTTTGTGCAGTTGTTTGGCTCTCTCGGGAAGGTGGATTCTGTGCAGTATCCTGTGATTTCCTTCGCTTTGGTTCCCACAGCACTGTGTCTGGTTTCAGTGTGGGTGCAATTTTATCCCTTACTCTTGTTTCTCTTTGGCTGTTTCACTAAGTTTTTAATGGCTATGACAGGATGTGGAGGTAGTAGTAATATGATTCTCTCACCATGTTCCTTCCTGGAAATTAACGTGTTGGAACTTCTTCTTGTTATAGCACCCAACATCTTTTTTTTTTTTTTTTTGTATTAGCTTGTGGTTGAAATCCAGTTATAAATCAGGCATCCAGGCTTGCTTAGAGAGCAGTGTCAATATCAATTGACAAATTGTTGCAATGGTGAAGGCTTTTCCATCTTCACATCTATTAACCATAGATAAAGCAAAACTCCAGAATACAATAAATTCAGGAGTTATTTTAATTGAGAAAAAATAGTAGTTGGTTACTAGGTAGAGGATAATGAGAACAATACAGAACATACCTTGTTGCAATTCCTATTACTCTGGAGAAGAGTGTTTCAACCTTTGATTCACTAATTAATTATGGAGCACTGCAGTCATGCTACAATACCCAGGAGGTCACACAACTGCACATTTAACTCACTTTCATGTGAAGGAAGAAAATGAGCAAAAATCAAGCTGACATGAAGGCATCTCTTTAAAATGAAACTCATTAACCATCAATGAACTAGTCAACCTAGTGTTCTGTATCAACTTTATACCCACCAAATCCTCAGCATATTTCAATAAATGTTTCCCCTATTTTTGACCTCAAATCATCAATCTGAGGGTACATTTTTTGGTTCACTTCATCAAAAAGGCATAAATGTGTGCATTGTATTTTAGAAATATCCTTATTGTAAAGAAATTACCTAAGTAGAAAATACTTTTTTTTTTTTTTCTTCACATAGCCAGGAGCTCTGGTAGCGTACTGCCTAAGGCATTAGACTGCTAACCAGAAGGCTGGCAGCTCAAACCCACCAGCCACTCCTCAGAAGAAAGGTAATAAAGCAATGTGTAAATTGAGTAATGTATATTTCAGAAGGTTTTGTCTAGAGGATTCAGAGACAAGTATCGACATTGCATACTACATGGAAAAACATAATAAGCATCGTTCAGCATTTTGGCCCTTACACCAAAGTACCTCTCAAAGGGTGCCAGCTCCATCCTTTCAAACAGTCTTCTACTCCAAGGATTCCACTCTGGGCCTTGACTCTCCACCTTTACTCAGTCACATCTGGCACTGAGCCAAACTGTCCTGAAAACCTTTTTGTAGTCATTCACCTCTTGGAATGCTACTCTTCCCAAGTGCAAGTGGAACATCTCAAAATTAGCCCAACAAAGCAGATTTTTTCTCTTGTGGGGGTTGGGATGTATTGGGAGGTGGAGAACGTAGAATCTGTGGGGATATATTCTGCTACTCAAGGTTTTTGCTGTTGTTGAGTGACGCTGAGTTCATTTTTTTTCATGGAGAAATCTTGTGACAGTAGAACTGCCCCACAGGAGTATCTAAACTGTAATCTTTTTGAAAGCAGATCACCAGGCCTTTCTTCTGTGGTGTTTCTCCTTTTGGTTAGCAACCAAGTGCTTAACCACTGCACCAGCAGGGCAACTTTTAAGTTTTATTCTACTTCCAATTACTGTGTATCTATTCAGTGCTTCTGGCTTCTCTGTGAAAGTTATAACTAATTCTTTAATATTGTGGGATTTATTAATATACTAAGCATGCTGTTAAGATAATTAACAACAAGAAGTGCTCATTTTGAGTGATGCATACTGTCATAGATCTAAGCATTGGGAGATACCTTCAAGATGATCTAGACCAACTTCACTGCATATGAGCTACAGTTTTCAACTCTTTACAAACAAATTACACATTGAGAACACTTGTTTTATTTTCATGAGAATTTGTGTTAGCATTTGAATGAGGGGGTTATTAATAGTATTTCTTTCATATTGTTCTACAGATTTAACTCAATTAACCTAATGATAGCTTAATCAAATAGTATTAATTAGAATGCTGATACAAAGATTTTAAGATTCAGAAAATATATCATATATCTGTTAAACTGTTGTAAAAAATATATTTTTCTAAGTAATTCATACATAACTTAAAAGAGAAGTAGTACTATTATATTGTAATGTGCTTGTATCATGCAAATGTTTAGTTATTTGTTTCACCTTTTCCTAAAAAATAACTTTCAATTCTAGTAGACATTTCTTTTGTTATTATCTTTATATATGTAAAAGAAAATCAACCAACCAAATAACAAAGTATCTTATGTACACTACTATTTTTTTATTTTTAAAAGTTGACTCTCTAAAATAATTTATTAATGTTTCTCTCTCTTAAATGTGTAACTTCCATTCTTTCCACTCATCTTCTTATCCTTATTTTTCACACATAACTATAAAGCCCTTTCAAGTAAAAATTGTTTTTGTAAACAATAAGCATAAGGTTGAGTCATTTTTGCTTTAATTATATTTAATTTTATGTAGGGGAGCAGGAGAAGCCAGGGACCTTCGAAAGGGCAGGATATCCAGATAAAAAGGGGTGGGAGGCATGGCTAGGCCCCAATCCCCCTAGAGCCAGGAAAGGGAGGAAGTGGGAGAGGCTGAGGACTTCTGGAGCTTTTTGATGTGTGATGTTGGTGAAGAATGCTGAAAGTACCGTGGACTGCTAAGAGAGCTAACAGGTCTGTCCTGGAGGAAGTGCAGCCAGAATGCTCCTTGGAGGCGAGAATGGCCAGACTTCATCTAACATACTTTGGTCATGTTGTCAGAACGAACCATTCCCTGGAAAAAGATGTCTTGCTTGGTAAGATGGAGCATCAAAGAAAGAGGGGAAGGCCCTCAAGGAGATGGATTGACACCGTGGCTGTGGCGATGGGCTCAAGTATAGCAAGAATCATGGAGCTGGCTCAGGACCAGGTGGAGTTTAGTTCTGCTGTGCATAGGGTTACTATGAGTTGGAGACGACTAGACAGCACCTAACAACAACAATGATTTTATGTACAACTTTTTCTTTTTCCTGGAGTTAATATTTGCCTCACTTTTTTCATTTACTTACTTTTTATGTTCTTATTAATTTATTTTGACTCACTCAGAATTATGACACTCCTCTTTTTTTTATCAATCCCTTACATCTTCTCCTCCACCCATGAATATTAACAGAACAGAGACAGCTATCTCTAATCTTATCTCTTGTTATTCCTGCTTCCCTTTCTCTTTACCTTTTGAGGTTTATATTATTTTATTTACTTTCCTGTCATTTTAAACAAATTTCTGGAATGTAGAGGAAATAAAAACATGTACTTAATCCTCAATAATTTTCAGGCAGTTTTGTGCCACGTTTAAAACATCTAATCTTCACATAAATCTAAGGTGTTGATACTATTATCCCTATTTTGTAAATGAGAAGAAAGAAGTTCACAGATATTAAATGATTCAATTTTTCAATTTATTCAAATAATAGCTCTAAGATTTCACAGCAAATCAGTGATCTCCAAAGTCCACATCTCTCCTACTCCACCATTTTAGAATGCCTCTTTAATGAGAGGATAACAACAAAGATTCTTATCAGAGTAATATTTTAATTGTTATGGTATTTTAGATTAGTTTCATTATTATCCCATATAATTTAACAGTTTATTAAACATAGCTGAAAAGAGAAGATAGAATAAGCCAGTCTGAATTCCAGAATATTAGAGAATTAGTTGTAACATTCACAGAGAAGCCAGAAAGACTGAGGAGATATGACAATACTTGGGGAATAGTGTATTCTGATCAAAAGATGTCCGGTGAACCTGTACAATCATTTTAAAATAAATGTAAAGGAAGAAATATCCAGGTACTCAGAGGAGAACAGTCTATAACACTAGAATCAGCAGGAGTTTATTATGGCAAAGAAATTTGATTTCTATTGCTTTGTAAAATTATACAGTGGATAAATAGAATGTAGAAGCAGATAGATTTTATCAGGACTTTAATACAACATTTGATACAATGTACCAGGCATTACTGATTGAAAATTTGATTAACATTAGCTTGCTTCTAAGTCTTGGCAAGGAGCTCTGATGGTATAATGGTTATAGCAATCAGCTGCTAACCTAAAATTTGGTGGTTTGAACCCACCAGCCACTTTACAGGAGAAAGATGAGACAGTCTGCTTCCTTAAAGAGGTATAGCCTTGAAAACTCTATGGGACAGTTCTACTCTGTCCTACAGGGTCTCTATAAGTCAGAATCAACTTTTTTTTTTTTTTGCTTGTTTATTTTTGGAAACCTTGGTACTGTCACTGAACATCTAAAGTTTTCATTGAAAATTTAAATATTTCTTTTAACAGGTGATTGTCAACCTGTGGAGATAAGGATCATTTCTAAAAAAAAAACTCTGGGGGCCACTTTTAATCATGTTACATTGAATACCCTCATTAATGAACTAAGGGAAGAAGTTAATATCACAGGATAAGAAAACAATAACAAATGCTGAGATATAAAAAAAATATAGGAAGCTTAGGAGTTTTATTGAAAATGCACAGTAGATAGCAAAGGGTTGGATGATCAAATGTTTATAACAGTCATAAGGCATATTTAAAGTTTAAGGCTTTTCTGAGAATGGTGAAATAAACACTTGTGGAGTTTCATTTGCCTGGTTATATTTATATCATCTTTTATTAAATCAACTTTAAAATGCCAGAAACTGATGTTTTATCTCACCCAGAAAGAATGACATAGATATTTCAGAAAGTCAAGGTAATGATATAGTGACCACAGATATGAACAATGATGATGACTAAGTTATAAGGAAATACTATGTAACTTTAGAGATGGAAAACTGAACCCCAGGAGATCAGTGGGTTATCTTAGTCTCAAACACAATAGCTAAGTTTTTGAATAAAAAATAATTTTTTTAGTGTCCTCCTATTTTATTAAGCCATAGTTTCCAGAAAGGAGGAATTTGTAAAAACAATTTAAACAGCATTTTAACTAACAATCGTTTTGGCTATGCAATACACATTTTGGAAAACAGGTCAGTAAGAATATTATAAATGCAAAATTTCCTTTTTTTCTAATTTTTTCAAAGGCATTTAATTTCTTTTCCTAAGGAGATTACCTTTCTTGAGCCTTATAGAAATTATTCTTTTCTTGAGTACATAGTGAGAAGAAATATCTTTATTCCTTCAATAAGATGTTTGTCTTCCTAC
>NW_006921817.1:5387640-5388822 GCF_000298275.1 Orycteropus afer afer | reverse complement strand
TTTTTTTTTTTTTTAATCCCCAGAAGTAGATTGAGAAGCTTTCCTACCAAGATGCCTCTTGGGGTACATGAACTTCCAAACTTTCAGTTAGCGAAGGAGTGCATTAACCATTTGCACCACTCAGAGAATCCCTTTAGGTGTTGGGCACTCTAAATTTTACATCAAATATATAAAAATATACCCATATTTCATATTAAATATAATTGAGATCTAATTACTCAAGCATTATATTGAAAGAAGAATTTGTCAGATAGTTATATCATCCCAACCCCACTGTCTACCTAAGTCTACTTTGGGTTCATTCTCTATCCCTGGTTGAAATCTGGACCTCAGAACTCATCTGCTCACTCTTAGATTGTCAAAAGTCCTCTAGTTAGTCAGTCATTCAGTATCAGGTTTGTAATAAATAAGTCTATTCCAGTGTTATGTTCAAACTTCAATCAGTATCTAAGGATCTCCTTTCCCCACAGGGTTAGCAGGTGTCCAAAGCTTACTCTTCTGTTTGAAGGAGCATTTCTGAGCTTCTGAGACCCTGCAATCACAGCTTTCTTGATACAATCTGTGGCTCTCCTGTGGCTGTCAGCTTTTGCTTCTGGAAGCACTTTCTGGTGACAACCTGGCCAAAGCCTTATTGATATTAAAAAAAATACATCTCCAGGCAGGTATCCAGACACTGAAATCACACACTTTGATTTGCTATCATTGAGGTCCTGCAATTAGATGAAACTTCAGCTAGCCAGTGACATGTAGACATCTTTTCCAGGTGTAAAAATCAGCTGGAAGTGCTTTGTGCTTCTCATACTTCAAGTCGTACATGGGATATGGCTCAGGCCCTAAGAACTATTATCTAAGTCAATGTGACTCAATTTAATACAAAGTCAGTGTGTTAACAACAGTTTCTACCAGAAAGGATATGATCTTTGAATTAAACTCAATTGGTTCAAATCTTCACCTCACATTCCTACCACTTGAGACTGTGTGAGGGTGTGGAAAAGGCAATTTATTCAATTACTCTGAGTCTAAAATTGTTGTTGTTGTTGTTAGATGCCATTGAGTAGGCTCCAACTCATACCAACCCTATGTACAATAGAACAAAACACTGCCCGGTCTTGTGCCATCCTCACAAAATTTGCTATGCTTGAGCCCATCGTCGCAGACACCATGTCAATCCATCTCATTGAG
>NW_006921817.1:5386018-5387160 GCF_000298275.1 Orycteropus afer afer | reverse complement strand
ATTTCTGTCAGTAGCAACATCAAGCAATTTTCTGGGAAGTTTGATCTCTCTCAGGTGTATGGAATTCTGGTGTTGGTATTGGTTGGTTTTGCCACTCTGCTGGGCTTAAAGTGAGCCCTCCTAGAGGCAGAGAAGAGGAATACTTCTCACTGCTAGCTGAGAGAAATGCCTGGCTCAAAGTCTGACCCATGGCTGAGAGACTGACCCATTACGGAAAGAGAGATGCCTGGCTGAGAGACGGCAGCAGTGGAACCAAGAGGCACAAGACAGAGCAGATTTTCCTGGCCCACAGAGGCAGAGGCCAGGCCAAAAGGCTAAGGGCCACAGAGTTGTATCTAAGGTCACAGCAGAGGGAAAACTGTCCTGTCCGAGGAACTGAATCCTGAGCGTGTTCCTGAATTTGAGTTGTAGCCTGTTACTTCCCTAATCAACCCCATCATTTGTGAGTGGTGTCTGTGAGTTCTCTGTGGCCACTGCAATGAATTGTTGAGCCCAGCAGAGAGGTAGTGAGTGCCATGGGAGGGATAGTTGGTGTTAAGTTTGGTGAAAAGGCTGGAGGGAGGCAGCATGTTTGGCCTTTCAGGAATAGGCCTTGTGTTGCTGATAGTGGTTAGGTCCTCCTCTTGTGGAGTTAGAGGAGGTCAGAATATGCCACCTCCCTGCCCCTTTAGGAAAGATTACACAAAATCCCATTGCTATTGAATAAATTCTGACTCCATGATGCCATAGGACAGAATAGAACTGCTTTATTTTTCTTCTGGGCAGTCAGCTGTAGGGATCCAGGTGAGGAGAGGGAACTCAGGCACACCCAAAGCAGCAGGACAGAAGAGCAAGAGAAATGGGATTAAAAGGCCCAGGAATCCAGACAGAGGAGGAGTAAGGCACAGGGATCCAGGTAAGGGTGGTATGTGAGGTTTGCAACAGGGAGACAAACTTGTGTGTAGGTTTGTCCTACTGTGGTGACATGTTGATGTGAGTTTTGAGGCTGAGCCACTGGTGTTTCAAACCTGGCAGGATGCACATGGTGCACAGGTAACAGCTCAGCTTACAGACTAAGATAGACTTGGAAGAAGGAAGATGTTGTCCACTTCTCAAAGAATTGTCCAGGGAAAACCTTATGAATAGCAAAGAAACACTGTTTG
>NW_006921817.1:5379162-5380916 GCF_000298275.1 Orycteropus afer afer | reverse complement strand
AGAGAAACCATTGCCTTCAAGTTGATTCTGACTCATAGCAACCCTATAGGACAGAGTAGAACTACCTCATAGGGTTTTCAAGGCCGTAATCTTTCTGGAAGCGGACTGCCACATCTTTCTTCTGTGGAGTGGCTTGTGGGTTTGAACTCCCAAACTCTCAGTTGGCAGTTGAATGCTTAATCACTGTGCCACCAGGACTTTGATTTTTAATATACGGTCCAGAAATTGATATGTAAGCATAAAAGTCCCCTAAAGATATACTTCCTCCCACTCTGGTAGCATAGTGCTGAAGGCATTTGACTGCTAACCAGAAGGCTTGCGGTTCAAACCCACCAGACACTCCTCAGAAGGAAAGTTGGGCAATCTACTTCGGTAGTGATACAACCTCGAAAACCCAAGGAGGGGTCGCTGTGAGTCGGATCCCACTCGATGTCAGTGTGTTTTGCATTACATTTGATAAATGTGTTGCCCATAGCCCCTTCTTTAGAGAATTTCAGAAGCATTATGGATATGAACTATACTCAAACCAAATGATTACTAAAGTTACTGGAGGAATTTGGTTTTGTTTCTTATTTTCTGACATTATTTAGGAGCAGGAACTGGAGAGCAGCCAAACCCTTAGCAAGGTCCTCTATGTTCTGGCCTGTTTATATTGGTAATTTATTCTATTTATCAGGGAGGAAAAGGAAATTTAAGGAATATGTAAAGGGTTAAGTGCTTAAACTAAGTCATCCTTAAGTTCAGCATTATTTTAAGTTTAGTATCAGTCAGTTAAAAATAGATAAGAGTTGATGTAAAACTGTTTGATCTGTCTATTTGGGATTTTCTTATTAAATAATTTAGAATTTATTTATTTTTTATTTTGAACTGCATCCTGCATGCTTTCAGTTCAGCAAGTCTTTAAATTTGTTTGTCCTCTTGATACACATAGCATAAAATGTTTCTACCCTCAGTGTCCTCCCCTAGCCTACCATCACAAATGTGTCATCTGTGAGCAGGTGCTGTTTACTGAGTTTGCTGGAGTGGCACCTGATATCCAGTGGAGGGCACATGGAGCCCTCCAGTCAGTGTGAGACTGTCTTCCATGGTTTAATGTATTGCAACCAAGCAATAAACTTACTGTTGTTTAAAATGACTCAGTGGAAGCAAAAGAGGTTTAAATAACCAGGGAGCATGCATAATGGTCCTGAGCAGGGTAGTACTCACAATCTCAAAGTTGTTTGGCATGTGCACTTCTCTTTAATCAAAATACAAAGCCACAATTTCTAAGAGCTTGATAATTTTTAGAAGTCCACTACCTGTATTGTGAAGACAGAAAAGTATTACTTTCTCAAAATTCAACTCCATCTATTAGAGTTGGTAAATATTTAGAAAATAGTATATCCAGATTTTTACACATTTTAATGAGATACTGAATATTTTTGATATGATGACTTTGTTTCTTTTATGTACTTGGAAAATGTGAATAAAAAATTATGGACTGTCATTTTTTAAAAATTTGACATCATTCTATAACTTTCATTTCAAGTGAAAAGCTACATTAAATGCTACATTGGCTAAGATGATCCAATTTCAGCAACTATGCTTAATTAATTAATTAATTAATTTTTCTGAAAACTTTTAGCAATCTTTTACAAGGGAAATATTATCAGAAACATGATATTTGCCTTTAGGGAAATATATTAATCCCCTATGAGCTGTGGTAGCATAGTGCCTAAGGCAATTAACTGTTAACCGGAAGGCTGGTGGTTCAA
>NW_006921817.1:5372848-5378854 GCF_000298275.1 Orycteropus afer afer | reverse complement strand
CCAGATATAGGAAAGTACTTCCAATATTTCTTAAAAAGTTGCCATCAATTAATTCTAACTCATGGGTTTTCAATGATTGATTTTTCAGAAGTAGATCACCAGGCCTCTCTTCCAAGGCACCTCTGAGTAGACTCTAACCTCCAACCTTTTGTTTAGCAGTTGAATGTTTTAACTGTTTGTAGATACACAAATGAATTTCAGTCATCCTAATCTAGTAAATTAAGAGAAAAAAATGCTAGCAGATAGTATTACATTTTTAACAATATTAACTTTTCATGAAAATGTTCTTTGTTTAACTTTTTTTTCCAAAAACTAAGATGTTCAGAACTGTTTAATATTCAATTGTACTTTTGAAGCTCTGTGCACCAAGCCTCCCATTAGCAATTCAGAGTGTATTCACATATTAAAATCTCTGGGATACCTGTTTCCCTTTATATTATATGATTTTCCAAATTTGCTTATTCATCATATCGTTTTTGGGATGTTATTGGAAACATTTTGTCAAACAAATGTATTTCACAGAAAATAACTTGAAGAGCTCTAAATTGAAATCACCACTGTGACTCTAGTTATATTGGGTAGGTTTGTGGCCTGTGCTGAGATCTTGAAAATTTATACAAGGAATGCATGCTATATTGACAGTCTTCTAAAGCTTGTGGTCAGTTGTGTTTTTTTTTTTTGCTTAATCTATAACAGTTTATATTAGATCTGCTAGTAGTTTCTTGACCATGTAATTTAGTTTATATTTTAAAGTCTTAAATCAGATTATTGGAAGTTAAACAAGCAAACAAAACAGGGGTCAGTAGCTCTATTGCACAGCTGATTTTAAATAGCATAGGTAGTGAGATGACATTACCTATTGAAGGGAAGCTTTTCCAACCAATACCAACATAATTTATTTTTAAGTCTAAAGGCAAAGAAGTATAAACACAGATAATAAAGTTTATTAAAATATTAAATATTTATGGAATAGCTTTATGAAGGCAAATAGGGAAGTAATTGGTCTCAATAATCTGCCTTAATGAAGTATATTATAAAAGTTAATAAGCACATACTTAAAAGATAAAGCAACAAATCTGATATCAATAATTTATTAAATTTGGTAGAATTATTTTGTTTTTAATGGTAATGTTAAATAAAAGAAAATTGGAACAGATGCCTAATGCAAAGATTATGTGGAAAAATAGACTTCAAAAAAAGTTAAATACAAATGATTAAGTAATTTCATGCATTGATATGAATTTTTTTTTTAACAAAAGTGAAATTAAGAACCTAATTAGATTATTTTCCTTCTGAGAGGAAATATGAATCTCAACCACTTGTCTCCTTTGATATGGTCTGATTATCTTTATTTTGTGTGAAGCCTTATTTTTTATTTTGCTGTTGTTATCATTGTTGTTAAAGTGAATGAATATTATTCATAAGTAGGAGTAAAAAACATTATTCTCTTGGGATTATGTGGCAATACATATTTTTTGTTTTCTACAAGTGAGATATTACAAACAACTTTTATTGCAGTATTTGAGAAAATGCTTAGCTAGAGAAAGTCCAGTGAAAAATGCCTAAAAAGACTTGAGAGGCAGAACAGCAATATAAGGAGAGGCTTAGATAAATAGACTTTTTCATCCTGAAAATACCAAAGTTGAGAATAGATGTTTTCAAAGGCTGTGCAATCAAGAAAAGTACAGGTAAGGAGGACATGGCTTGTTTAGCAACTGGCTGATGCTTGAAGAGAATCATTCCAGGAACTACTAAAAGAAATGGTAATTTATCAAATGGCTAGTACTTTTATTATATTTATAACTTTAAGAAGTAGAAATTTATTTAAAATACGCAAAAAGAGTTTGGCAAAATTTGCAAATAATATGAGCAGATTACTAGAGGAGTTAGAAATATTAGAAATGCTCTATAGTTTTTGTGTCAAAACTTTATGAACAGCTTAGGCATGGTGAACAAGTAAACAGGCTCTCAAAATAGAGAGCAAAAGAGAGAAAGGAAGAAAGAAAGAGGAGCAGAGACAAAAATGATGTTCTCGTTATACACTTCACCAAATTGCTTTACAACAGAGACATGGAAAAACCTAGTGATTTAGATACAAATGATGATCCTGAGACTCAAATGAGAGCATAAAGAAATATATTGAGCACCTGCTGGAAGGGAATACAGAGCAAGAGCAATGACTGAGGAGAGGGAAAATGTTGGGTCCAAATGAAGCATGGCCATTTTGAGACACAGAAAGCATCATATATGGGCAAGGAAAAACCATCTTCACAAAATCCACACTGGGATAGAGACAAAGTGTGGATAGATCTAGAGAGAAGCAAGAAAAGTGTACGGAAATGGGTTTGATTTTCAGTAGCACAGATGACTGCAGAGCAAGGCGGTAGCCAGTGAAGGGGAATGAAACAACTCACTACTAGTGAACACTAGTCATTTGGGTTGAGGCTCTATGTGAAGGGGAAGGCCTGTGGGGTGGTGGTTGGAGATGCTGGACCCGTTGACCACCCATTTGTTTGAGTCTGAGCAGGAACTGGATAATCGGTTATGCATGCCCACAAAATTAACACAGTTGACAAACCACTTGCAAATTGTGCAAAGGAAAAGAAGAAGGTGCAAATAACAAGAATAAGAAATGAAATATGTGACATCGTAACAGAACCAATTAAAATAAAAAAGAAAATAACAGAATACTATGAAGACGCTACCCCAATAAATTTGAGAACCCAGAAGAAATGGACAAATTTCTTCTAGAAAGAAGCATATGATTTAAACTAAACAGAGTGAGGTAGAAAATTTGGCCAAGCCTCTGGTAGCATAGTAGCTAAGGCACATGACTGCCTACCAGAAGGCTGGCAGTTCAAACCCACCAGCCACTCCTCAAAAGGAAGGTTGGGCAATCTACTTCTGAGGTGATACTGCCTCGGAAACCCAAGGAGGGGTTGCCATGAGTTGGGTCTGACTCGATGGCACATAACAATAACAACAATAACAATAAAAAAATAAATTGAACAGGTCATGAGAAAAGTGCCCTCAAAAAAGTCCTGGATTAAACAGCTTCACTGGAGAATTTTACCAAGCATTCAGAGAAAAGCTGACACCAATTCTACCCAAACTATTCCAGAACATAGAAAAGAATGGAATACTCCCAAATTCACTTCATGAAGCAACCATGATCCTGATACTATACCCATACAAAGACACCACTATAAAAGAAAATTACCAACCAATGTCCCTCATGAATATAGATGCAAAAATCAACACAATCCTAGCCATATAGGATTTTAATACTATATTTTTTAAAAAAATATCATAACCAACTGGCATTTATACCAAGTAGGCAAAGATGTTACAACTTATACAAACAATCACTTTAATCCACTGCATTAAATAAAGTAAAAGAACCACATGGTTATTTTACTTGATGTAGAAAGGCATTTGGTAAAACCCAACCCCCATTTCTGATTAAAAAAAAAAAAAACTCTCAGCAAAATAGGAATAGAAGGGAAATTCTTCATCATAATAAAAAGCATGTACGTAAAACCAACAGCTAACATATTCTCAGTGGAGAAAGACTGAGAGCATTCCTCATGTAAACAGGAAACAGAGAAGGATGCCCTCTATAAATACTCCTATTCAACATTGTACAGAAGTCCTTGCCAGGGCAATAAGGCAAGAAAGGAAAATAAAACACATTCAAATTGGTAAGGATGAAGTAAAACTATCCTTATTTGCAGATGATATGATCTTATACTTAGAAAATCCCACAGACTCAGGAAGAAAACTACTGGGACTAATTGAAAGATTCAGCAAGGTAACATAGAGTACAAGATCAACACGTAAAAACCTGTCAGATTCCTCTACATCAACAAAGAGATCTCAGGAAAGGAAATATAGAAAGCAATATCATTTACAATAGCTACCAAAAAATAAAATACTTAGGAATAAATCTTACCGGAGACATGAAAAACCTATTCAAAGAAAATTACAATGCCTTACTACAAAAAAACTAAGAGAGACCTACATAAATGGAAGAACATACCATTCTTGTAGATAGAAGACTGAACATTGTGAAAATGTCAATACTACCAAAGCAATCTATAGATATAATGTAATCCTGGTCCAGAATCCTTCATCATTTTTTAAGGAGATGAAAAAAAAAATTATATGGAAAGGAAAGACACCTCAGATAACCAAAACACTACTGAAGAACAAAGCAGGAGGTCTCAACTTCCTCATCTCAAAACCTCCTATAGAGCCACAGTAGTCAAAAGAGCCTGGTACTGAAAGAGCAACAGACACCAATGGAAGAGAATTGAGAACCCAGAAAAAGATCCATCCGCTGATGGACAACTGATCATTGACAAACATCTAGAATCCATTACATGGGGAAAAGATAGTCTCTTTAACAAACATGCTTGCAAAACTGGTTATCTATTTACAGAAAAATTAAACAACATCCATACAGCATACCATGTGCCAAAAGTAATTCAATATGGGTAAAAACCTAAATGTAAATCCTGAAACTATAAAGATCAAAGAAAAAATAGGGGGAAACTTAGGGGCTCGAATTTATGACATGAGTAGACTATGAAATATAACCAAAAATGCACAAACAGCAGAATATAAACTAGATAACTGGGGCCTTCTAAAAATTAAATTCTTCTGTGCATCTAAAAACTTTCCCAAGACAGTGAAGAGAACCTACAGATTCTGGAAAGTAAATACTTTGCAACAACATATCTGACAAGGGACATATCTAAAATACTTAGAAAACTTTAACACCTCAATAATAAAAAGACAAACAATCTAATTAAAAAATGGGCAGAGCCGAAGAGTAACTAGAGGCCATAGTCTCAGGATTTTACCAGGCTTTTTAAAACCAGTAAACCTGGTCTTTTTTCATGATTTTGAGTTTCGTTCAACATTGTTCTCCCACTCTATCCAGGATCTCATGCACTAATCCCTTCCCAAGTGGTTGACAATGGTAGCCGGGCACTATCTAATTCTTATTTCATAGTTGTATCGGTTGAGGTTTGCATGGTGCACTCCTTTGGACTAATTGTTTCCATGTGTCTTTGTTTTTCTTCATTCTTCTTTGTTTTGGACAAGGAGAGATCCATTGTTGCATCTAGATGGCCACTTGCAAGCTTTTAAGACTCTAATTGCTACCCAACAAAGTAGGATGTAGAACAATGTTTAGGTGTACTGTGTTATGCCAAGTGAGGTTGATGTCCCCTGTGACCATGGTATCAAGCCCAAAGATCCAACTACTCACTCTGTCAGGGTGGATGGCTGTGGCCAAGAAGGTATCATAACTTTGCTCCTTGTTAGTTCTATTATATATTTGGACATTCTTATGGCACATACAAATACATCTGTAGAAATATTGTCTGTAGAAATATGGCCATGGGTATATGTATTCCCTTTTGCCTAGACATACCTGACTATTCAGCCTGTCTATCCACTATTTACCCATAGATTAATGTTTGTTATCACTGATAATGCAGTATTGTATGTATAAGAGGGTTTATTTTTGTTGTCTGTACCTCTCGTGTAACTCTCTGAGTCTTTTTGTTCCTCAGTGCCACTGAGTTGGTCACTTGCTTTTGGTACATTGCCCTTCCCTTCACCCAAATCAATACTTGTCTCAACCTATCTAGCAGTGTTCCTTCTCCTCCCCTCCCATTGCTGGTAACCAACAAAGAAAGTTTCCTTCCATATATAAACCTTCCCTTGACTTTTTACAATGGTGAAATAATACAATATTTGTCCTTCTGTGATTGACTTATTTCACTCAGCCTAATGTCCTATAGGTCCATCCACATGTGGTGTTTCACATATTTTACATTATTTTTTATTGTTGCAAAGTCTGGGATTGAACTTCAGGTCTGGGATTGAACTCACTCTCACACCTTCCGGCCAAACAATATAAAGGCAAATAGGATGAACATTTACATCAGGTAGGTATACTTTTTAAAGCAATCATTCTTGGGGGAACAGAAGGTC
>NW_006921817.1:5360662-5372568 GCF_000298275.1 Orycteropus afer afer | reverse complement strand
TGTTGTTGTTGTTGTTGTTGTTGTTATGTGCTGTCAAGTCGGACCTGACTCACAGCCACCCCTAGTTGGGTTTCTGAGGCAGTATCACTATGGAAGTAGATTGCCCCATCTTCCTTCTGAGGAGTGGCTGATGGGTTTGAACCACAAGCCTTCTGGTTAGCAGTCAAGTGCCTTAGGCACTACGCTACCAGAGCTCCCCATTAACTATGACACAGATGCAAATCAAAACAACAATGAAATATCATCTCACCCCAGCAATAATAACAATGGTCAACAAGAAGAAAATAACAAATACTGGTGAGAGTATGGAGAGATTTGACCTCTCAAACACTGCTGGTGAGACTGTAAAATGGTACAACCATGTGGAAGTGATATGGCAGTTTCTTAAAAAGTTGAAAATAGAAATACCTTTTGATCAAGCAATCCCACTACTAGATATATATCCTAAAGAAATAAAATGTGGGACATGAGCAAATACATGCACACTCATGTTAATCACAGCACTAGTCACAATAGCAGAGATGAAAGCAACTTAAGTGCCCATCAACGGATGAATGTCTAAATAAACTATGGTACATACACACAACTGACTGCTATGCAACACTAAAGAATAATGAAGTATCTTCTAAATACCTCATAAGGTGGATGAATTTGGAAGATCTTATGCTGAGTGAGATAAGTCAATCACAAAAGGGTCAATATTGTATGAGTCCACTATTATAAAAAGTCAAGGAAGATTTATACACTCAAAGAAATATTCTTTGATGGCTACAAGGGATGGGAGAGAATATTACTAACTACATAAGAGACACATTAATTTGGGTGAGGGAAAAAGCAGTATGAAAAAAATGAGTGACCAGAACAATATCAATAAGGAAAAGGAAGGCATGGACAGGTGCACAAGAGTTACAGACAATAAAGGTAAACACTACTGCATACATAATCCTGTATTATTAGTAATAACAAACATTAAATTATGGGTAGATACATAGGTATCAGTCAAGAAGATCAGGTATGAGTAGTTATATGGGACTATACCCACCACCATGTATAATTTTGTAGATGATATTTCTATATATGTATTTGTCTGTGCCGTAAAAATGTCCATATATAGTAGAGCTAACAGGGGGTAAAGTTATGAAAACTTCTTAGCCATAATCAATCACCATGGAGTGGGTCACTGGACTTGTGGGCTCAGGACTATAGTTATGGGGGACATCAAAGTCAATTGGCCTGACAAAGTCCATACAGATAGCAATCTACATCCTACTTTGGTGAGAAGTCACTGGGGTCTTATAAGCTTCTGAGTAGCCATTTAAAGTGCAACTGTTGGTCTCTCTTCATCAAGAGTAAAGAAAAGTGAAGAAAATCAAAGATGCATGGAAGCAATTGTTGTTGTTGTTAAGTGAGGTCAAGTCATTTCCGACTCATAGTGACCCATGCACAGCAGAATGAAACACCGCCCAATCCTGTGCCAGCTCCACGTTACTTGCTATACTTGAGCCCATTGTCACAGCCACTGTGTCAATCCACCTCGTTGAAGGTCTTCCCCTCCTTTGTTGACCCTCCACCTTACCAAGCATAATATCCTTCTCCAGGGAATGGTCCCCTCTGACAACATGACCAAAATAGGTGAGACAAAGTCTGGCCATCCTCGCTTCCAAGGAGCATCTTGGCTGCACTTCCTCCAGGACAGATCTGTTAGTTCTTTTGGCAGTCCATGGTACCTTCAGCATTCTTTGCCAGCACCATAACTCAAAAGCATCAACTCTTCTTTGGTCTTCCTTATTCATTGTTCAGCTCTACATGCATAGGAGGCAATTGGAAATATCATGGCTTCTGTCAGGTGCACCTTAGTCCTCAAGGAGACATCCTTGCTCCTCAGCACTTGAAAGAGTTCCTTTGTAGCCGACCTTCCCAGTGCTACATGTTGTCTAATGTCCTGACTGCTGCTTCCATTGGCCTCGATTGTAGAACCAAGCAACATGAATTCTTTGATAACTTCAATCTTTTCTCCATTTATCGTGATGCTGCTTATTGGTCCAGTTGTGAGGATCTTTGTCTTCTTTATGTTGAGATGCAATCCATACTGCAGACTGTGTTCCTCAATCTTCATCAGTAAGTACCTCAAGTCATCCTCACTTTCAGCAAGCAAAGTTGTATCACCAGCATATCTCAGGTTGTTAATGATTCTTCCTCCAAACCTGATGCCACGTTTTTCTTCATATAGTCCAGCTTCTCAGATTATTTGCTCATCATATAGATTGATACAACCCTGACACACTCCCTTCCAGATTTTAAACCATGCAGTGTCCCCTTGTTCCATTCGAACAACAGCCCCTTGGTGAAGGTACAAGTACATGGAAGCAATTAGTCCAAGGGATTAGTGGATCATGTGAACCTCAGTCTCACAGTGCTAAGACCAGAACTAGAGGGTTCCAGTGCCAATCACTGTGAAAGGGATTACAATAGGAAATCCTGGATAGAGTGGGAGAAAAATGTGGAACAAAACTCAAAACAGTAGAAAAAGACCAGGCATACTTGTCAGATAGAGACTGGTGGAAGCCCTGAGACTGTGACCCTTAGTCATCCTTAAGGCCTGGAACTGAACTCACTTCTCTGGCTCAACTTTCAGCCAAACCATGGACAAAATTATGAGGTGAACAAAACACCACAGAAGTATGCAGTCCTTGCAACAACAATCAACAATAAGAGATACAAAGGTTAGCATTTGCCCAGTGATAAAATTCAGAAGGCAGGAATGGGTAGGAAAGAAAGACAAAGGGAAATGTTACCACAGGGACCAAGTGGGAAGAGTGCTGTTACGTTGTGGGGATTGCAGTTAAAGTCATAAAACAAAATTTGTGTGAACTGTTGAATAGAAAACCAATTTTCTCTGTAAACATAAACACAAATCACAATAAAATGTCACAAAATTAAATAAAGGAAGGAGGAAGATATGAAGGAAGGAAGCATGAGGGAAAGAAGAAAGAGGGAGGGAGGCAGAAAGGGAAGGAGTGAAAAGAGGAAGAAAGAGGAAATCTCTTATCTGTAGCATATGCTCATTTACATGGTATGCCCATCATGGTTAATTTCAAGCTACCAATAGTTTAATGCTTTAAAATTCCTGAATTTTTAGAACTTGGCTCTCACAACCCATTAATTAAACTTCTTATGTAATATTTTTACAAAGTCTATCAATAAAGTTACCTAGAGAGATATATTCTGGTAGACTACTAGTTTGAGCCACCGATGGGGGAAAAAAATCTATATTACTTGCATAATTGAGCATAATGACAGTAAGATATAGTTTAAAATTTTAATTTCTCATAGCTTCTTTCCTATTTATGTATGTGTTTCATTTGGTTTCCATCTATCCATCTGTGATAGTTGGAGCTGTGTGTCAACTTGTTAGGACCACAATTCTGTGTGGTTTAAGCAATTGTGATGTGGGTTGTTCTAATGATGGAATGATGGGATCGGATGTATATGTTTTGAGCAGCCAATCCGTTGAAAGGGAGTTTCCCTAGGGGTGTGGCATACTTCCAGTATATTTATGGACATCCTGGGAAAAAAAAAAGAGACACTCTTCTTTGGATCGGGATTCTGTTGTGCTGCCTACAACTGTACGTGAGCAAACAATCCACCATTCATCCTGAAGGTCTTGGATTCTTCATTTGTTGGAGTCAACAGCCAGTATCCTGCCTGCCAACCTTGAGCTCCTAAACCCCTGCAGCTGCATGAGTCGGAAAAAACTTCCAGCTTCACATTTGATCCAAGAATTTGGGACTTACCAGCTTCTATAAGTGGGTGAGCCATTTTCCTAAGATAAATTTCTCTTTCTCTCTCTCTATATATAAGCTTTACTGGGTTTACTTCTCTAGAGAACCCAGTCTAACGCACCATCCATCCCCTATTACATCACCATCTGGTATGTGACATGAGCTGTAAGAACAGGAAGATTTGGTGAAAGAGTAAAATGGGGCTGAGGATTCCATGGTCTTATGATATATTCCTACTTGGTGGATGCAGAACAGTGTATTGCATATGATATTGCATATGTAGTATCTTTAGGAGCTCTGGTGGCATAGTGTCTAAGGCATTTGACTGCTAACTAGAATGCTGATGGTTCAAACACACCAGCTGCTTCTTGGAAGGAACACTGGTCAATCTATTTCCATAGAGATATGCCTTGGAAACCCAAAGAGGGGTTGCTATGAGTCACAATCGGCTCGATGGCAGTGAGGTTTTTTTTTTTTTTTTGGTTTTGGTTCTTTAGGCAAGTAAAAGATGATGATGTCGGTATGAGGAATGTAGGGCCTCTTATGTGCTCTTTCCTTTCTATAATTACTATTGAGTCTTTTCCTTTCTCTAACTGCACCCAAGCATACATTGTTCTTGCTAAATAAATTGTATGTTGAAATAAAGTATATGAAAAAATAATAGCAAGACAATGACTTGTAATTAAATGAGTTAACAACTTCATCTGAACAAAATGAACCATTTCCAGGGGCTTTTATGTACTTCCTCCAATGCACTGAAATAATTATGATTGTACATTTGTTCTAGGAAGTGCCTGGAAGGTGTTAATTCTCTTAGCTCTACTACAAATAAAAGATTTGCTTGGTAATTAACATCTAGGCTTTCATTTCATAAAAGCATATTAGTTAATGTCTTATCATACAATAGGAAACACTGAAAAAATGGAAAAGATGAAGAGCTAGCAGTTCTTAAAGGCTAAGAAACATCTTTCATTCCTTCAAACCTACATTTATTCTCCTCAAGATGTTTTCAGCCATTCGCTCTGCCAGCTCTATCCCTGGCTTTGTGGGATAAGCAGGAGTCTGGCCCTTTGTGCTATATATAATGAATAGAGCTGCTTCCAATTAGGGGACTAGGAAACTTGGTTTTAGGAGAAAAACAAAACAAAACAATCCTTTGGTGATAATTTGTTTTCAGTTAAATACATTTCCTTGTATTTATTCAGCTTCTCAATAATTAATGAGTAATGTGCATATAGATACTTTCTGGTCATTCAGAAATCAGTATCTTCTCTGGTCAAAGTATGAAAAAGACTCAGAGTATTTGTGATTTCACTTTATTTAGGCATATGAATAAAATGCCATCTTACTATACAAGCAAGATGTATGTCCTGAGGGCAGTGTTTATTTTAAGGCATTTGGTAATAATTTATCACTATTGTGTGTGATTAATAATTAATCAAATATTTTGAAATAAACCTTGCAACTTCTTAAGTATTCTTACAAATCACATTTTGAGAAAGAATTTGTAACTTTGTTGTGAAACTGTAAGCTACTGTGGAGCATAAACAGTGCATTTTACCTTTGTAGTTAATTCCTTGGCCTACACAATGGTAGGCATACAGTAAGTGCACGGTAAATGATTCTAAAATTGATAAGGATATATTAATAAATATGCAGGTAAAGAATGTTATCTCAGCTAGATACATTTAGTAATGATTTTTGTCAGTCAATTCTTTTCTATAGAAGCCAAGTTATGAATATTCAGAAAATATAAGAAGGGTGTATTATTAATCTTAAGACAGCCTACATAATTTTGAGATATAATTATAGCTTGCAATGCTTGTGTCTACTTATAACATTTAATGGTGGTAAAAAATATTTTCATGAGAGTTGACAAGACCACATTATATCGTTGATTTGTAAAACAACAGATGCTGAAAGGGGTTGAAGTAAAGTAACCAGCAATAATTTAAGTATTTCTTTAAAACTATGAATATCAAACTCCTGAAATGAGAAATATTTCCCATAACAGTTTAATTTAGTACAGTTTAGCTTAAACATTTTGTTTCCTTATTGTAGTATTTATTTTTTGTTGGTACAGTATAGTTCCATTTTATATTTGCCACAAAATTACAACATTTACTTCCTAACCATCCATGTATTTATTGTTGTTGTTAGATACCGAGCAGTTAAAAAATGGTCCAACTTCTTGAATATTTGCTAACATTGAGCATGAATAAGTACTGTGACAGCATACAACCCTGATGTACATTTCTCCTGATTTTAAAGCGTACAATATCACTATCTATGTTCTGCTAGAATGACTGCCTCTTGCTCTATGTACAGATTACACATGAGCATAATTAAGTGTTCTGAAATTCCCATTCTTCAAAATATTATCTGTAATTTGTTGTGATCCTCATGTGGAATGCCTTTGTATAGTGAATAGAACACAAATAAACATCTTTGTAGTATGCTCTGCTTTCAGCCAAGACCCATCTGCTATCAGCAATAGTATCCCTTGTTCCACATTCTCTTCTGCATCTAACTTGAATTTCTCACTTTCCCTATGTGCTCCTGCCACCATTTTTAATTATCTTCAGCAAATTATACATGCATGTGATACTAATGATATTGTTTGATAATTGCCACATTCTATTGGATCACCTTTCTTTTGAATCAGCACAAATATGGATCCTTTCCTGTTGGTGGCCAGGAGACCCAGCTGGCATTTGAAATACTGACAGCATAGCTTCCAGCATCAGAGCAACACACAAGCCGCCATAGTACAACACACTGACAGACAAGTGGTGGGATGAATTTATTAATCTTTCTAATTTGTATGATTTTTTAATGGCTTATATTCCTTACTCAAATTTGAGTACTCCATGTTTGTGGAGCTTTGAACAAAGTGTTGGGACTACAGATTCATGTCCCCAGGGGTCCTTCCTATTGAGTGGTTTATCCTAAGTTAGAGTATTATGATGAATACACTGCACTGACACTTCACCCCACATCATCACCATGCTGCACAGTCATAGCATTCTCAGCTTACCAGGAGCCTTCAGAATTTTCGAGCACAGAGTGTAGGGGTATATCCAATGCATTCCTTTAGAAATTGCCAACACCTCTGGAGAAATATGGGCCTGTCTCAAATGTCATTTCAGATAACAGCAAAATCTACCAAATGATGGTATCTCATTATGATTAGAAGGAGAGAAGATAATAACTTTTGTCTCTAGGCCATCTTAGTCATAAGGGATTCATCACCAATATCACTTAAAAAATACTGAGATTATTAAATATATGCATACTTATATCCAACATACCTCTTTAACATGCTAAAAAGCAAAGATGTCACTTTGAGAACTAAGGTGCACCTGATGCAAGTCCTGGCATTTTCAAGTGCCTCATATGCGTATGGAAGTTGGAAAATGAATGTTGTTGTTATTGTTAGGTACCATCGAGTAGTCTCTGATTCATAGCTATCTTATGCACAGCAGAACAAAACACCATCTGGTCCTGAACCAGCTCCATTATTCTTGCTATACTTGAGCCCATTGCCGCTGCTACCATGTCAATCCATCTAATTGAGGGCCTTTCCCTCTTTCATCAGCCTTCCACCTTACCAAGCATGGCATCCTTCCCCAGGGAATGGTCCCTTCTGACAACATGACCAAAGTATGTGAGACAAAGTCTGGCCATTCTCACCTCCAAGGAGCATTCTGGCTGCACTTCCTCCAGGACAACCTGTTAGTTCTTTTAGAAATCCATGGTACTTTCAGCATTCTTCTCCAATACCATAGCTCAGAAGTATCAATTCTTCTTCAGTTTTCTGGAAAATGAATAAGGAAGACTGAAGAAGAATTGATGCATTTGAAGTATGGTGGTGTAGAATATTGAATATGCCACAGACTTCCAGAATGACAAACAAGCCTGACTTGGAAGAAGTACAGCTGGAATCCTCCTTAGAAGTGAACATGGCAATAATTTGTCTCATGCCCTTTGGACATGTTATCAATAGGGACCAGTCACTGGATGAGGACATCAAGTTTCGTAAAAGAGAAGGTCAGTGAAAAAGAGAAAGACACTTAATGAGATGGGTCGACACAGTGTCTGCAACAATGGGCTGAAACAGCAAGTGCTATGAGGACGGCACAGGACAGAGCAGTATTTTATTCTGTTGTACGTTAGGTCCCTATGAGTCAGAATTGACTAGATTGTGCCTAATGACAAAGTATGTACACATGCTTTGTATGTATGCGTAGGTGGGAGTGTGTTTGTTTGACTTCATAAAACAAGCTGTGTGACACAGCAGGAGTGGGACAGGCTATTGGCCTGTGGCTGGCAGCTGAGGGCAAAAAGCGTGTAGTGTGGAAAGGAGCTCCCTGCTCCCCAGGTTGTTTTCTATGCTGCAGCTACTAAGTTCCTAAGGTATAGCAATTTTCTGTAAGGTGAGTTAATTCATCTATGTACTTTTACAAGAAAATCAATAGAAAGATAGACTATAACTTATTTATTTGTAATATGTCATTGAAATTAACGGAACTAAACATTGTGGAAGGAGCTTCGGTGGTGCTGTGGTTAAAGCATTGAACTGCTAACCAAAAGATTGGTGGTTTGAACCCACAGCCACTCCATGAGAGAAAGATGAGGCACTCTATTTCCATAAAGATTTGTAGACTTGGGGACCCTATGGGGCCATTGTACTCTGTCCTATAGGGTCGTTATGAGTTGGAATTGACTCGATGGCAATTGGTTTGAACTTTTGGGAACATTTTCAGCAAATACTTTTGTGTCTTAACTTTAGATTATACTACTCTGTATTCATGATTTGTGATTGATCACCTTTCTCAGGTAACAGGAATGATTTTCTTATCATTTTATTTCTTTCTTTGCTTGCAAATTTCTCATAAATTTTTTAAAGTCCTTAAGCATTCTTTTGTGATTGTATGGGATCAGAGGTCATTTGGTAGCAATTACATTTAAGAGAATATTAGATGAAAAAAATTTGAATGTTAATTTCTACGTTTTTGGCTAGAAAATTAAGATTATGAATTAAATTAATTTTGAGATAATAGAGCTAAGGTAATAACTTGTAATACAAAGACTATGTAAGTGTGAACTGCAGCAAGCTATGGAAGGAAATTTGGAAGGGTCTAGAGATTTGTATGTTGCTCTGGTTGTGTAAGTGTGTGCTGGCAATGGGAGTAGAAGACAAAATTACTCTTGCCATGGGGAAGAAGTTCAGCCATTTCAGTCATACAGGTAGAAAGCTTGATGACTGGTGTCAAGTAAAAAGCAAATTTGTACTTAGGTAAGCACTGATTTTATTGGAAAAGATTACTGCAAGGGGGTGTATTACTGCAATAGCATGAGAGTGTTATTGCAATGGGGACAGTCCTCTCACTACTGGATCTGCAAGTATATCAAAGGGTAGACAAAAGAGTTTTCTTTTATAAAGAGGAATAAACAAGATTAGAAATTAGAGGGTTTAGGGAAATGGGATGAGTGGTTGTGATATGATCCAACAGTAGATCAGAGAATGTTTACCATGAAGTGAGCCTGTTCTCCAGTGGCATCATTAAGGAATGGTTGCATGCTGTCTTGGAGTGAGATAGATCAAAGCTCAGGGGCCCACGGGAAGGAGAGAAACATAATCAAAGTTTGGTTTAACAAATATTTGTTCTGATTATTCACTGGGGTCAAAACAGTCCAGCTAATCATTTATGAGATAAAGAATAGAAATTTGGAGAATCTATGTCTGTCCTTGTCATACGTAAACAAAGACTTATTGAAGTCATCAGGAATGAGTGCTCCTTTGCAGTAAGCCACTTCCTGAAACATAAAGGATGGGGAGATTTATTGAACCATTATTGTCTTCCAGGATCATAGGAGTTGGAGAAAAATCATCATTTTATTGGCAATGAGAGATAATGTCCATTAGTAGTCAGTATCTGAGAGTTCCAAGAACTAATCAGAGGGTTTACAGAGAGGGAGAGAGAATAGTGATGGAGGTGCCAGAGCAGATGGCATGCTAAGGGTCAGCAGTCTGGCAGGGTTACACAGGAACTGCATAAGAAATATTTACCACCAGAAGTAAGGTCTCACACTAGGGTTCAGATGCTAGATTTCATTCCTCAGAGACAGCATGTTGCCAATGAGATGGGAGCCCCAAATACCAAAGTATACAGGTGGATCCTGGGTTCTGAAATAGGAAAGCAATTCAATTTAGAAGAAACAAAATACCAAGAGACTTGAATTAACAAGTGAGATATAGATTGGAGATCATTGAAAACAATGTGCTTCTTCCCACCACTGGGGATGAAATTGACTCCAGACTTTAGAATTTACAAGTGATTCATTCAGCTATTGCAGGATGGAAGACGTTGTGCAGGGACAGAGAACAGACACATAATATATTGGAAAAATGATTTCTTAAGGAAAACTAATTTATTTTCAACCTGAATAATAGCCTACTGGATCACGAACTTCTGTCATTTCCATAGTATATACTTAAGATTTTTTGTTGTTGTTGTTTTATAGGTCAGTGTCCTGAGTCTCATATGGGAAAAGCATAGTAAAATTTAGGTAGGAAATAGAATATAAATAGCTATATTAAAAGACTGTAAGGTTTGAAAAATTACATGTCAAAATTGAAAATATGAATGTTAGTTTCTTTTGGGTTTCTCTATTTTTAAGTTTCTTTTCTATTTCTCCTCCACTGATAACATTAATGTTGAATATTGAATTTTTTTTTTAATTCCAAATGTTTAGCATAGTTTCTATATGCAGTATGTGAGACTTTTATAAATGAGTTGCATGTGGTTAACTATTTATTTCCTAGGGTTATTTTAAATCTTTTTAAATGTCCATGAAGTTCTCATAACATACAGATATAAATGCTTTAGGAGAGATTGACTGGAAAAAAATCCTATTTTATTCATTTATAAGAATATTTGCAGGAATGTTTTGTATGGGAAGAGAGTATATCATTTTCTTGACGCTGTATAATACAATTCCCAAGGATGAATTCAAGTGTTGCAATCACCTCAGAATTGCTTTCTATCTGGTCTAGTAAGCCCTAGGTCATTTTATTCAAATTCTCAAATGATTATTCAAATTCCCAAATGTTTATTCAGGATGTAGAGTGGTACTTAACGAGATTTCTCTGCTGAATGCTGTCTGATTTCACTTAGTTATAACTGTGCTATAACACCTTCTCTGCTATATTTTATTTTTCAGAATGATATTTATGTTTCTGCTTCTCCAAAACAGTGTAAGAAGGTTGTACTTTACACATCTTTGTTGATTCTATTGCTCTTAAAATTATATTTCATTCATGCTGAGAATTCAATATATGTTTGCTGATTAAATAAGAAGTAGATCTTAACATGGTTTCAACTTCTAGCCAATACATCTCATGTGCAGTTTGAGTGTTGTTTTGATGGTAAATAGGTTTCAGAGGAACTTCCAGAGTAAGATGGACTAGGAAGAAAAGTGTGGCAATCTATTTCCAAAAATAAGACAGCATTTTCTTCTGCTGTGCATAGGGTGGTTGTGAGGTAGGGGTGCCTCTAGAGCAGCTATAAACAAAAAGTTAATCTTAAAATAGAGTGGTATTCTTTATAATTTTAATGCATTCCCATACACATGGTACAGTAGCCTACGGCATTATTCAACTGCTAACCTGAAGGCTGGCAGTTCAAACCCAACAGCCACTCCTTGGAAGGAAGGTTGGGCAATCTACTTCCATAGTGATACTGCCTCGGAAATCTAAGGAAAGTTTGCTGTGAGTTGGATATGACTCCACGGCAGTGCGTTGCGTTTGTGTTTGCAATGCTTAGGATGTGTCTAGAGATATGTATGAGATGTCAAAGAAATGCTGAAGGATTCTCTCCTTTAAAGTCTGAGCCCAGCCTTCTGTCTGGTCTCCCTACTCCTTATGTCCCCACTCCCTCCCACAATATATATTCCAAAGGGCTTCCTGGAATGGGAGCTTCTATCTGCTTCTCTAGTATCTCCTCATTTCCTCCCACTTGTACACTAATCTTCAGTCATCCTTAGCTGCTGGCAGAATTCCTGAATGAATCATGATATTCAAGTCTCTATGTCTTGCACACACTCTTCCTTCTTCCTGTC
>NW_006921817.1:5358825-5359837 GCF_000298275.1 Orycteropus afer afer | reverse complement strand
AAATCTGATGGTTACATAGAGAAGACCATAATTAAGTCCTGGAAGGATCAAGGGAGTTTGCACAAAAGGTGAAAATTTAATCAAGGCCTTTGATGATGAGTAAGATTTTTGCTAGTGGAAGACACCATTCCAGGCTGAGAAAAATAGGACAAGCAACAGAAAAGTGGTCTGAGCATGCTGAGTGTGTGTGGAATCCTGGTGTTCAGGTTGGAGGAGCTGTGATCTCAAGCACATGAAGGGAGAGAACTGTGGAAAAACAGAGGTAAGCTAGTCCTTCGAGAATCCAACATCAAAATATAACAATTATACTAAAATACTCTTTTCTTTTTCAATCTTAAATAAGGTATTATTCTTGTTTTGTAATGGAAATATCTTTCATTTTATTGATAGGTATTTCTCAAGAAGTAATAAATGAATTACATAGAAAAAGTATTTGCCACATAACAAAGATGTTAAAATAAATGGATCAATATTCATGGAATTAATACACATCTGTGCAGATTCTCCCATTTTATCATTGTAATTATTTTCCAAAATGTGCATACAATACAAAGTTTTAGTGTATTTCCTTAAAGCAACTATTATTATGCGTAATTCAAATATTTCTTCTTTTTTTTCTTTTAGACCCATAGTAGGTTTCTCATAATGTACTGACATAATGTATTATGGCATGGAATAAAGTTTTCTACTGATTTCTTCTAGAAGCAAAATTTATGGATTTTTTCATGTAAATGTGTACTTTTTTAAAACATCAGTATAATTGTATTCTATTGCCTAGGGAATCAACAAATATGGGATAAAAATGAAATCATATTGTTTGATGGTATTTTTCCCCTCTGGCATTCCTTGCCTGTTCAGACCTCACAATAATTTTAAAAATTGGGTTGGCATAGGAGCAAATGCACAACCACAAAACTAGTTAGAATTGGCAGGAGAATCAAGAGCTTGGCTAATATTTTAGCCCTTGCTTTTGCAATTGAAGAGGAACTCTTCAAATAAATAGACTCTTCCA
>NW_006921817.1:5355225-5356533 GCF_000298275.1 Orycteropus afer afer | reverse complement strand
AGCTATGCCAAGTGATTTGGAAGATACCTACCTGGCCAATTGATTGGAAGAGATCCAAATTTGTACCCATTCCAAAGAAAGGTGATCCCACAGAATGTGGAAATTATCAAACAATGTCATTAATATCACATGCAAGTAAAATCTTGCTGAAGACAATTTAAAAATGGCTGCAGCAGTATATTGACAGAGAACTTCCAGAAGTGCAAGCTGGGTTCAGAAGAGGCTGTGGAACAAGGGATATCATTGCTGATGTCAGATGGATCTTGGTTCAAAGGAAAGAATACCAGAAAGATGCTTACTTGTCTTTTATTTACTTTGCAAAAATATTTGACTGTGTGAATCATACAAATTGTGGATAACACCGAGAAAAATGGGAATTCCAGAACACTTAATTGTGCCCATGAGGGACCTGTACATGACCAGGAGGCTGTCATTAGAATAGAACAAGGGGACACTGCATGGTTTAAAATCAAGAATGGTGTGTGTGTCAGGATTGTATCCTTTCACCATACTTATTCAATCTGTATACTGAGCAAATAATCCCTAGCAATCTAGGGGCAATAAAAAGGTCTACTACTCTCAACATATTGGAGCAGACTTACTCCTCTTATAAATTCAGACAAAAGCTATGTTGTCTGTTGCATGGATTACTACCAGCTTCTCTCAATTGGTTTATTCCTTAGTTTATTATCTCAATTGGTCTTACTCCTTAGTCTTCTCTACCCCATTCATTCCTCACATCAGAGCCAGAATTACCATTCTAAAATAGAAATGTCATGATGTTTCTCTACTACTTAAAATCTGGCAATTAATTTTGGAATACAAATTATAAACTTTTTAGTCAGGTTACAATGCCATTCTTGATCTGTAACACCTGTCCAGTCCCTTATCTTTCTGCCTTGCCCAACCAATCCTTTTCTTTTCCCTGGAATGCCCTCTGCTTTTAACTTTCAATTTGTTAGGTTTACTTCAGTCTTAAGTGATTACATGGCATATATTTTCCTCCAGAAATATCATTTGACTCTCTCAGCCTGGGATAGAGAGATGTAGCTCCAGTGTATTTTCCACTATGTTATGCTTATCACATTCTATTTCCTATTCCTTCTCTACATCCATACATTGAGCAGGGACTGTAAGTGTTGGTGTCTTGTTCATTCTTGACATTACACTATTCTTGTCACATAGAAGATGCTAAGTAAATATTTATTGAAAAGATGTGATAAGAAATATAAGTGAAAGATAGTTAATATATCAAGGTTCTCATCAGCTAACTGAAAAATCTTGATCAAATTATTTTAACTTCCCCTA
>NW_006921817.1:5353237-5354340 GCF_000298275.1 Orycteropus afer afer | reverse complement strand
AGGCACTTGACTGCTAACCAGGAGGCTGGCTGTTCAAACCCACCAGCCACTCCTCGGAAGGAAGGTTGGGCAATCCTACTTCCGTAGTGATAACTGCCTCAGAAATCCAAGGAGGGGTCGCTAGGAGTCGGGGCCGACTCGATGGCAAATAACAACAAACATAACATTAGAGGTAAAACTTAGCAAACAACTGTACTGACTGGTACTGGTAACTAAGCTCATTTACAGGAGTCTGATTTTTCAGTATATTAAGTAGTGAAGACAAGAAAGCTGGGGATCATCTACAGTTGTCCTTAATTGTTAAAATGGGATAGGTATTTAACAGAGAGAGGCACATAGTGAACAATCAATTCATGTTAATTTTTCATCATCTCTTGTTCCCTGCCTTCTCAGGCAAAGTGTTGGGCCATTAAAACATATGTGTTCTCAAGACTCAATGTTTTGTGCTTACCCTTTCCTATCCATGACTTTCCAATCTAGAAAGATGTCCTACATTAAGATATATGAATGAATCTCTAATAGTATGGCTGGAACATGATTTTCCAGGATGGAGGGTTATTAGTTTCCTGTGGCTTCTCTAGCAATTCATCATGAAGTGAGTAGCTTAAAATAACAGAAATATATTGCCTCATAGCTCTGAAGTCTAGGAGTATAAATTCAGGGTGGCAGCAGGGCTGTGCTCTTTCCAAAAGTTCTAGGAGGAGATCTTTCCTCATCCCTTCCAACTTCTAGCTCCAGGTATTCTTTGGCTTGTGGAAGCCTATCCCCAATCTTTGCCTTCCCAAGGTCACCTGCCATCTATGTCTCTTGCTATGTCTCTTCTCAAAGATACCAGTCCATTTGGAACAAGGTCCACCATAGTCTAGTGTGACTTCCTGTTAACTAATTACACCTGAAAAATGCTATTTCCAAATAAGGTCACCTTCACAGAACTTGTACATACCTTTTGGTGGAACACAAATCAACCTCGAGGAAAGCAAAAATGAAAAGAAAAAGAATCTGCTTACCAAAATTTCATTGTATCTAAATTTTAAAATGGGAGCTCTGATAGTGCAGAGCATAAGGCACTTGACTGCTAACCAGAAGGCTGGCGGTTCAAACCC
>NW_006921817.1:5346085-5352967 GCF_000298275.1 Orycteropus afer afer | reverse complement strand
TATATATATATATATATATATTTAATTCCAGATTAACTACCTTTATTGCAAATTATATATTTATTCATTTGTGGTGAAGTACCTCCATAATGTATTAGAGCTGGGAAGAAATTGGGAGTTATTTGATCCAATCTCCAAATTTAAAAGATGAGCAACAATGCCAAAGAGGTCTATACTTTATAATTATCTATTTTTTTTTATATAAAATGTCTCAGATGTTTGTATTATCCTTATGTTATCTTCCTTTCCATGAATATGTATGCCACTTTCATCAAGTCTGTCTTTCTAAAATCTTTCCATATCTAAGTGACATTTAATTTCTGCAACTGCTCAAAAGAAAACGTCTATTACAATCAGAAATTTTCTTTTGTTTACTTATTTTCCAGAATATACCTTCCTTTACCCAAGAAAATTCTTGGTGTCATTTTCAGCACTCTGCTATTTATACTTTATCTTGCCTTCTTGGATAAAATGATCTCCATTCATTTATTCTCCCTGCTTACCTATTTTACAGGGCTCAAAGCCCTGCTTGAGACAAACTTTACTGAAGCATTTTTAAATTACTAAAGCACAAGGTCTGTTCTAACTCTTTATGCATTTATTTTTGGTATCATAAGTTCCCATGTTAGATGTACAGTGTTGTTAGGTGTTTCATGCATTTGTGTCTTACTTCAATCAGTTGACATCAAGTTATCTCCTACTCATGTCACTCCTGTGTATGTCAGAGTGGGACTCTGATCCATAGGGTTTTCAATGGATAATTTTTTGGAAGTAAATCACCATCCATTTCTTCCAATGTGTCTCTGCATGGACTCAAACCTCCAATCTTTGCTTAGCAGCAAGCCAGTTAATGGCTTGCCACTACACAACTGCATTAAAATTTTTTTATAGCCCTGGCTATTGTTTGACTGAAATTTGATCAAGAGTGGGTTCAGTTCTAGGCTTGAAGAATATCTTAAAGCCACAATCTTGGGGATTCCACCACTCTCTACCAGACCAATAAGTCTGGTCTTTTTATGATTTTGAATTTTGTTTTACAATTTTTTTCTCCCTGTCTGAAAAAACCTAGTACAATTGCCTTGTGTATAGTCAGTGATTGCTCACTGAGTCTTCTCAATACCAAAGGGAATAATTTGCTATTTGGTACATTTTGTAATCTTTGAGATTCATATGAGAAATTCTTCAGAATGTACAAGAATCACATGCCTGGAGCCAATATACAGTGAGGGCAGTTGAGCCTAAAAGAAATGTCATTTGTTGCAGCTTATAAGAAGAAATTGGAAAGACCTTGGAGGGAGAGTGAACGTTATTGGTAAGTGTGATTAAGGTGAATGGAGAATTATTTTTTGGACAATACTTGTATTTACAGACATGAAATATAATTTCAAATATGCCTTTGAGAAGAAGGCACACAGTAACCAAATAAGATAAGATAAAATAGCCTTGTATGTTCCATGTAAATGTTTATTAACTATTTTATGTTCCCATTGCTAAACCAATGTGGAAATCCAATGAAAAAATGCAGCAAGTGGTTACTTCAGACCATTTATCCTTTGGCTCACTTAACCAATATTTTCAGATAAATGAAATCTGACACGATTCCCAGCAGGGCTGATGTCATGGTGCCCATGCTTTTGATTCGATACTAAACAGGGCCATCTTCAGATGCTGTTCTTCACATTAATTCCCAGGGCTGATAACTACTACAGTATCCTGTACCTTGAAAAGAACTACTGTTAAAAGGTAATCTTATACAAATAGAACAATGATTTAGTATTGCAAAGTTTGAAAAAAAATGTGAAAATTAACAAAATTCTACTTTAAAAATTTAGTTACTATCTAGTAGAAATGAAGAGAGAACAGTTTTGTGAGGTAAAATAAATGCAGGGACCATGTCAGTTTCTTTACTCAGGAGATTCTCTAAAAGTTTTTAGAGAAGTCCCTACCTATTACATCTCAACACAGAGTTTCTTCCTTTTCTTCTTTTTTCCCTCTTTCTCTTTCTTTCCTTTTTTTAAATTATTTCTTTATTTATTTTTGAACTTGTATTGTAGTCTGGGTGAAAGTTTACAGAGCAAATTAGCTTTCCATTGAGCAATTTAAACACATTTTGTTTCGTGATACTGTTTGCAGTCCCCTCAATATAACAGTATTCTTCCACATTCCTCCATGGGTTTCCTATTTCCATTTGCCCTTCTTCCCTGTCCCTTCTTGAATTCTTAACTTTGTTTTTTAGCAAATGCTGTCATTTTGGTCTTGTATGGTTGATTATCAAGAAGCTCTGTTGGCATAGTGTATAAGGCACTTGACTACTATACATCCCTTTCTGGTATTATTATTCACTTTATAGCCCTGTCTATTGTTTGACTGAAATTTGATCAAGAGTGGGTTCGGTTCTAGGCTTGAAGAGTATCTTAAAGTCACAGTCTTGGGGATTCCACCACTCTCTACCAGACCAATAAATCTGGTCTTTTTATGATTTTGAATTTTGTTCAACAATTTTTTTCTCCCTGTCTGTCTAGGATCTTCTATTATGTTTCTGATCAGCTTTATCTGAACTGGTAGCTGGATGGTCCACTAGTCTTTGGATTAATGATTTCCTTGAATCATTGATTTTCTTTGCTCTTCTTTGCTCCAGGGGAAAGAGATCAACAGTTACATCTTAGATTGTGGTACACCACCTTTTAAGACCCCAGTCACTACTCACCAAAGTAGGATGTAGCACATTGTTATTATGGATATTTTCAGCCAATAGACCTAAATGTCCCTCCACATAGACTATGATCTTAAGTCCCCAGGTACAGAGACTCGTGCCCTCAAAGAGTTTGGTAATGGCTAAGAAGTTTCAAAATTTTGCCCCCTGTATACTCTACTGTATTCTTATATATATTTGTAGCACGTAAAAATACATACGTAGAAATATCCTCTGCCAAACCTGTATGTATTCATGGTGTAGTTCCATTTGCCTTCCCATATTTGTTCAGCTTGCATATCTATCTATGTATGTATTTGTAGATTGTTGTTTATTATTAATAGTATTACAGGTTTGTGTGTGTAATAGTATTTACTTTTGTTGTGCTTTACTCTTGTGCACCTACCAGTGTGTTTCTTTGCCTTGGTCAAGTTGTGCTGAAATTTTCCTTACTGTATATTGCCTGTCCCTTCAACTAAGTTAATAGGTGTCTACTCTCTGGTCAATGATTTTCCCTATCTGGCCCTCCCACTCTTGGTAACCATCAAGGAGTGTTACTTTTCTGTGTGTAAACTTTTTCTTGCCTTTTTATATTGGTCTTATGCAAAATTTTATTTGATTGACCACTTTCACTCAGCATAATGTCCTCTAGGTTTATCCATGTTATAAGGTATTCACCGATTCTTCATTATTGTTTAATGTTGTGTAGCCACTCCTCAGAAGGAAGACTGGGTAATCTACTTCCATAGTGATACTGCCTCGGCAACCCAAGGAGGGGTCACTATGAGTTGGAGCCTACTCTATGACATATAACAACAACAACAACAACAGTATTCCATTGTGTGTATGTATGATCGTTTATCTGTTCATCTGTTCATGGGTAGTTAGGTTGTTACCATCTTTATGCTATTGTTAATAATGCTGTGATGAACATCCCACTAACCCACTGCTGTTGAGTTGGATCTGACTCATAGCGACCCCTCCTTGGGTTTCTGAGGTAGTATCGCTACGGAAGTAGATTGCCCAATCTTTCCCCTGAGGTTTGAACCACCAGTCTTCTGGTTAGCAGTCAAATGCCTTAGGCACTAAGCAACCAGAGCTCCTGGAGTACACGTATATCTATTCATGTCCCAGATCTCACCTCTTTAGGATACACAGCTAGTAGCTGGATTGCTGGATCATAGGATATTTCTGTTTCCAACTTTCTGAGGAAGTGCTATACCACAGTCCATGCAGCATTTTATAGTCCTATCAGCTGTGTAAGAGAGTCCCAATATCTCCATATCCTTCTGAACATCTGATGTTTTCTGACTTGTAGAACTTTGCTATTATCCCTAGGATGAGATGGTATGTCATTGTTTTTATTTGGATCTTTCTAATGGCTAATAATCAAAAACATTTCTCCATGGATTTGTTGGCTGCCTGTGTATTTCTTTGGTGAAGTGTCTGTTCATGTCCTCTGACCACTTGTTAATTGGATTGTTGTTTTCTTGTCTTTGAGGTGTTGAAGTTTTCTATAAATTTTAAAGATTAGTCCTGTATCTGATATATCATTGACAATTTTTCCCACTGTTTGTAGGTTCCCTTTTTACTCTTTTGGAGAAGTCTTTTGATGCACATAAGTGTTTAATCTTTACGAGGTTCCACTCATCTAGTTCATCTAATGTTTATGCATTTTTCTTTATGTTTGATACTGTATGCCTTAAATTAGGGCCCCCTAAGTTTGCTCCTATTTTTCTTTTTTGATGATCTTTATAGGTGTAGGTTTTCAATATAATCTTTCATTCATCTTGAATTAGTTTTATAAATGTTGTGAAGTATGAATCCTGCTTCATTTTTCTGCAAATGGATATCTTGTTTTGCCAGCAACATTTGTTAAAGAGAATTTCTCTTCCCCATTTAATGGATTTCAGCCCTATGTTGAAGATCAATTGTTCATAGTGGATATATTTACTTCTCAGTTCTCATTTTTTTTTTTCCTTCGGTCCTTTGGTACCAGCTTGTTCTGACTTCTGTGGCTGTATAGTGGAATTTTATTATGGGACTTAATCTTTAGGAGGATGTACAGGATGTCATCTGTGAATAGGGATAGTTTTATTTCTTCCTTATCAAGTTGTATGCCCTTTATTTCTCTTTCTTGCATATTGCTCTAGCTAGGACTTCCAGTACAATAGCAATTGTGGGCAGTGATAAAAGGCAACCTATCTTGTTCCCATTGTCAACAGGAATAGTTTCAGTTATCTCTCCTTTGAGAATAATTTTGGCTGTTTTTGTTTGTTTTATATATTCTTTATGTTCCTTTATTCCTATTTTGCTGAAAGTTTTTTTTTTTTTTTCAAATCAGGAATGGGTGTTGGATTTGCCAAATGTCTTTTCTGCATTGATTGATGTGGTCATGAGGTTGTTATCCTGTTTTATTAATGTGGTGGATTATGCTGATTATTTTTCTAATGTTGAAATATCCTTGCATACTTTTTGTGAATCCCACTTGGTCATTATGTATTATTATTATTATTATTTTTATTTCATATTGAATTCTATTGGATTGCATTGTGTTGAGAATTTTTGCATCTATGTTATACCTGAATCTATGTTTCTGTTTTTATGAGGGATATTGGCCATTCCATATAGTTTTAACACTGTCTTTTCCTGGTTTTGGTATCAGAGTTATACTTGTTTCACAGAAAAATTCCAGAGTAATACATCCTTTGTGTATGTTTTGGAATAATTTGAGTAGAATTGGTGGCAGCTCTTCTCTGAATGTTTGGTAGAATTTGCCAGAGAAGCTGTCTAGCCCAAGAATTTTTGTTGTTCTTTTTGGGAGTTTTTATATCACCTATTCAATTTCTTCTTTTTTAAGTGTTTTAGTTATTTCCTGCCACTCTAACAGAAGATATCACAAATGGATGGCTTTAACAAACAGGAGTTTATTCTCTTACAGTTTTGGAGGCTAGAAGCCCAAGTTGAAAGTGCCAGGTTCTAAGGGCTGGGTGAAAGCCCTTCAGTCTTGGGCGTCAGCTCTGCCTTTGCTCCCAGCCCATGAGAGCTAGATGTGTCTCCTCACTCAGGCAGCTTCTGGCTGCTGAGTGTAACAAGCCCAAAGTCAACAAATAAAAATGCATAGTTCCAATATTATGAAACAACATGGCAGGCCAGTAATTTTCTCTGGACAGGAAAGATTGGCAGGTAACATGGCAGGCTAAATGAAGACTTGGCTACATGCAGGGTCCAAACATGCCCAAAAGCTGCAGACCATTCCCAAAGCTTCTCCTTATATACTGGAAGCAGACCACATCCCTAAGGCAGCTACTCAGCCGCTCACTGCAGATTCCACCATGGAGTTGATTGCCAGTCTCATCATGGGGGATAACTACAACCAGTTGCTCAACCAGTCAAAACTAGGCCCAGACAAGTTGACATGTAACTTTAACTACCACATTATAGGTTTGTTCAAATTTTCTACCTTAGTCTGCATTAGTTTGGATATGTCATGTATTTCTGTAAATTTGTCCATTTCTTGTAGGTTTTCAAATTTCTTGGAATATAGATTTTCATAGTATTTGTTATTATCTTTTTTTTATTTCAATTTGTTCTGTTGTGACAGTTCCCATTTCATTTATTATTCATGTTACTTGCATCTTCTCAATCTTTTCCTTTGTTAGATGTGCCAGTGGTTTGTCAATTTTATTAATTAAGTCAAAGAACAAACTTCTAGTCTTGATAGGTTTTGTTATACTATTTTCATTCTCTTTTGAATTTAGGAATTTTATTTATTTATTTCTCTTGTTACCCATTAGTTTTAATGCAGGGTGTTATTCAGTTTCTATGTGGTTTTTTTTTTTTTTTTTTTTTTTTTTTCTTGTTCCATAGTGACTATGGTATGGTATTATTGAGTGGTGTGTTCTATGTATGTATGAGTTCAACATGGTTGATTGTGTTTTTTATATTTTCTGTATATTTTTTGAGTTTCTTTCTAGTTGTTGTTATGTATTGTATCCAAGTCTCCTATTATTATTGTGTTGTTATCTATTTCTCTTTTCAATTCAGTTAAAGTTTAATTTATGTATTTTGGTATTCTTTCATTTCATACATAGATATTTATTATGGTTATGTTCTTTTGTTGCATTGATCTTTTAATCATTGTATAATGCCCTTCCTTATCAAGATAGGGAAGCTCTGGTGGCACAGTG
>NW_006921817.1:5333730-5345384 GCF_000298275.1 Orycteropus afer afer | reverse complement strand
CCAACTTTCCTTCAGAGCAGTGGCTGGTGGGTTTGAACCCCTAGCCTGGTTAGCAGTCAAGTGCCTTAGGCACTATGCTCCCAGGGCTCCGTGCTACACATATAGGATTTTAATAGAAAACATCTGAATATATTTTATTAAAGAAAGCACAATTTTCATTACAAAAAAATTCTTACAATATAAAGTATGCTGTAGTAGACTGTTTGTTTTTTTTTTTAATATGACAATTCCAAATAGCACCACACTAAATTTTTTAAATCTAGAAAATCATTTGTCTTCTTTATTTTAGGGTATCTTTTTGTTGGATCAGTGAAGTGTTGTTAGGCATATATAAAAGTCCCATTGACAGGTGTTAAGGTCAGATTCTAAGAATGCAAGAGTGAGGCAGAGGTAGGAACTTGAAGGAAGTAAAATGAAGGATAAGAAGAAATTTCTGATAAGGAAAGGATTCACAGTATCTGACAAAAATCCAAAAGAAACTTTATTACTAAAGACAGAGCTAGTTGGGAGGGGGATTGAGCTGTTGCCTAACCTAAAAATACTCTGACCCAGTTTCATCATGCAGGGACATTTTATAATATAAAAAAGGGATATTTTAAAGAAATTATTTGCTATTTGTTTTCTAGTATATGAATATTTTTTAATGTCCATGGCTATTTCTATCAGTTGTGCTTTTTTAGAGTGTAACAAATGGTTCATTACCTCCTTAAAACCTGGTTAGGCTTAAAGAATAAATAAGAAAATGCATTTCTGAAATAATATCAAATATTAATTTATTGCATAGTGTAATTTTCTAACAGAGTGCCTTCTACTCAAATAACAGCAAATTGGGAGAAAATGTCCATTTTGTAATTTAGAAAGCCCTCATCAAGAATAAAATCTCTGAAATTTTCTCTGTATAAAATAGATGATTTTATCTGGAACATATCTATCTTCCTCTAAAAAGCTAGCACTAAACTAGTAGGCACCTTATTACTTAAAGGTATGTACTTATAACTGTTTGGAGCCAGTGTATAGGACTGTCACATAGGGATAATAGACTCTCATAATATGGAATGCCTGGTTTCCTAGGATGCTTTTCTAAAATGTTTATATCTCAGACTGAACAGAATAGAGATTTTTTGAGTGTATTCTAAACCTCTTTTTATAAGGGTTTTTTGGCCTTATTTTTGATTGAAATTACTTCATTAGTGAGGAAAAAAGGCTCTTTGAACCATCCATTCTAATGACTTATTTGCTACCACACTCTCGTACACATATAAGAACATAGATATTTCACATAAACACACTCCTCAGAAGAATAGATAAAATAAATGGCTGGAAAGGTAGTGTTCAATCAACCACAGAGGGCTCTTGTAGTACTAGGCTAAAAAGAGAGTTCTGTGAATCCTAATGAGTCTCTCGTTCCCAATTTCTAGAATCACTCTTTCTGCCTTGAAAGCACCCCCATAGATCTCAGAGCATCCAACTAGATAAGGACTAACCAGAAGCCCCATCACTTAAATATATATATTTGGAGCTCTTGTGGTGCAGTGCCTAAAGCAGTTGTCTGCTAACTAGAAGGTTTTGGTTCAAACCCACCAGTCGCTTTGCAGAAGAACGATGGGATAATGTACTTCCATAAAGATGTATTACCTTGAAAACCCAATGGGGGTCACTATGAATTGGAATTGACTCAATACAATAGCAGTGGGATACACACACACACACACACATGCATACATACACACACATACATATACATATATACACAGACACATACATATAGTTTTCTTTTTTAAATTCCCTTGCCCTGTTCATACAATAAAAATAGATGAGAGCTTGACAATATTTATTGAATATCAAACTTTTTTTTTTTTTCTGATATAGTTGTTATATTCTAGAAATAAAGCTTGGCATGTTATTTATATTTACAAAATTTACATAGTAAGTAAAGATTTGAAGACTTTTTTTATTTTTTCTCCATAATATCAAAAGAATTCCAAGGAAATTTATTAAGCAAGTAGATACACTAGTCTTGGTGAAATTCTTATTTTTTATGATAATTCAGCATCAATTTACTCATCATATCTTTTAGCCATATGAATACTATGTATAAACAAATGTTACTCCCAGGAGAAAATGAACATTTGCTATGTAGATCAGCAATTAATACTTAATGTGTATCTTGGTAGCATGGATTGAGTTTTGCATTTGTTCTTATGTGTGGAGATCTTTGGCCTTCGAACATAGTAAACTGACTACAACTTATGGTTTATCAATGTGATAAAACAGTTGTTTATTTATTGTATGGTTAAATTGTAAATTTAGTAAATGGCTTTTTCTTGTCCTAATGGAGATTTAGCAAATAATGATAACTCATTGTTGTACAGTATTTTAGAGTATGCAATAACCTATAAGTTTTATGAGATACTTAAAACCATGAGAGATTAGATGAAACAAATTTCTTTCCTATATTTTACAGATAATAAGACCTAAGTTCACAGAAGTCAGGATGTGCTCAATATCATACAGCTAATAAATGTCAGAACTGAGGTTTGAAGACATCTTGTGACATTGTCTTCTGATTGTTCAATGATGCTATGATTTATTTCTAAATTTATAGCCTTTAGATAGAAGTAACATTTGCTTTAAGAAGTAATTAATACCCAGTTAAATAATATACTTACTCTTACAAGTGGAATAATTGAAATTAATTTTTACTGGACTATAGTTTGAAGACAAGGCCTGGTGGCACATTTGTTAAGTGCTAAGCTGCTGGCTTACAGCCTTGGAAATCCTAGGGGGAAGTTCTACTCTGTGCATCATGGATACTATGAATCAGAGTCGACTGTGACAATGAGTTCAGTTTTAGGGGATGTTACAATTTGAAGAAATAACCATCTTAGTATAATTTAGCTGGTTTTGTACTGGATCAATTGAGTGATTACATGAAAATGTATAAACATGGCTATCTTAGAACTAACAATATGGAAGAAAAGTCATATAATATATAGCCCCACAATTATACCCCTATGGGTTGTGGGTAAAGAGCTCTGGTGGCACAGTGCCAAAGACATTTGACTGATAACTAGAAGGCTGATGGTTCAAATCCACCAGCCACTCCACAGAAGGAAGACGGGGTAATCCACTTTTGTAAAGATTTACTGCTTTGGGAACCCATTGGAGATCTCTATGAGCCAGAATTGATTTGATGGCAGTGGGTTTGGTTTGGTATGGGGTTGTATATATCTGTGGTTATAATTGAACCACTTGTTGAACAATGAGTTCTAATAATATTTGATGACAATATTTATATATTACTAAGTTACTTGCAATTTTAAAACTAAAATATAATGCATTGTAACACTTTAATCCAAACCAAACCCACTGCCATAGAGTCAATTCCAAGCTTATAGGACAGAGTAGAACTGCACCATTGGGTTTCCAAGCCTGCAAATCTTTATGGAAGCAGACTGCCTCATCTTTGTCCCATAAAGCAGCTGGTGGGTTTGAACTGCAACCTTTTAGTTAGCAGCCGAATACTTTAATCACTGTGCCACCAGAGCTCCTCTGTGACACTTTAGGAATGAGAAAAGTAATAAAGTATTCAACCAAAAATATTTTGAGGAGTGGTAAACAAGTTGTTTTCACTCACCTGCATCTGACTTTGTAAGAGGCAGAAATTACATAAGTGCACACACACACACACACACTTTTTTTCCTCTTTTTCCAAGCTAGTAAGCTTATCAGACACGTACACTTGGGAGCATATTAGGTATGCAGAATGGCCAATTTTGTCATAACTAATGTACTATTGTACAGTAGTCTTGTTTATAATCACCTATTATTGTTCTAATGGTGGTTTGGAAACACAAAGATGTTTGCTTTACAGTGCTTGAATTGAGAAACACACTCACTCAACTTTGAATCAAAAGTTCCACGTCCAAATTCATTCTCTGACATTTTTGCATGGGCAGCACTTTTTACTATTTGGTCTCAGATGAATTTAGATAGTTGGGAAATAGAAATGACAAAGCACATTTCCTTATTCTATGATTAAGTCATAAAATACATAATAGCATATACACTATATATAAACTTCCACTTCAGATATGAATACAGCAGTCCTTGAGTTAGTCCCACAGACAACTTCTACTTGCCCTTCAATACTATGTAAATTTGCCCTCAGTTTGAAAGAATTGAAACAACCGTAACTTACAACAAATTCATCACAATCACCTTCGCGTGCTGCACATGCAGCTTTTAAATCACTGAAAGACCTTTGAGCTTTTTCTTGTGCTACAGTAAGGCCAAAAAGAACCATATGCATCTATTCTGACTCACCTACAAATTCCACTTAAAGACTTAAAGACACATTTACAGGGCTTGTAACCTGGAACCTGCCTGTATCTGAGTAGCTTAAATAACCTTTCTTCCCTCAAATGCCAAATCAGCATTATTTTTTGCTTTCAGCAGTGCACACAACTCTTTATAGATAGGTTTCTAAAAAGAAAGATATTATTTTGTTTTATTTTATTTTATATTTTGGTTTGATAAATTAAAAAGCACTTTAAATACATTGGGGAGGCTTGCTATTATAAAGGAATTTCTTTATGAATAACTTTTTAAATAGAAATACATTTGTAAAGAGCATTTCTTCTCATTTTTAATTTGAATATTTATTTGAATGTTGGCATTATTACTGATGGACTGGAAGAAAATCTGAAGCCATCTAATAAAATAGTTTTACTTTATAATAAAGTAAACTAAAGTCCATAGAAGAAAAACAGCTCAAGGTCATGCAGCTTTTTAAGATGCGAAATAATGGTAAGAACTCAAAAACCTAGAGATCCAGCTAGGGCTAAGTTCTTTCTACTATACATCTTACATATTTGTGAGGCAAAATTTATATAATCCAGGAGCTCTGGTTTCGTAGTACCTAAGGCACTTGACTCCTAACCAGAAGGCTGGAGGTTCAAACCCACCAGCCACTCCTTGGAAGGAAGGTTGAGCAATCTACTGCCATAGTGATATCACCTTGGAAACTCAAGGAAGGGTTCCTATGAGTCAGATCCAACTCCACAGCACATAACAACAACAATAACAATAAGGGATATACAGTTTGATTAGAAACTTGACTAACTAAAAGAAACAAAAACAAAAACACAACTCATTGCTATTGAGAAGATTCTGATTCATATCAACCCTACAGGACAGAGTAGAACTGCCCATAGGGTTTCCAAGCCTGCATATCTTTATGGAAGTAGTATGTCATAGTTTTCTCCTGAGGAGTAGCTGGTGGGTTTGAACTACCAATCTTTTGGTTAGCAGCTGAGCTGCTTTAACCACTGCACCACCAATGATCCTTTGACTAACCAGAGGCATAACTAATATAAACATTAATTCATTGCCATTGAGTCAATTCTGACTCATAGCAACCCTCAATGAGTTTCCAAGGCTTTAAATCATTAAGGAAGAAGACTGCTTCATCTTTTTCTGAGAGACAGCTGGTGGGTTTGAACCATGGACATCTTTGTTAGCAGCCAAATGCCTTAAACACTACACCACAAGAATTCCTTTATAAGATATAAATTAAAATGTCAGATTAGATGAGGGTTATTTAAAAAAAAAATGATTACATAAAATTAAATGTCAAATGTATCAGGAAACACAATTTATTTCTATAATCAGGGAGGAGCAAAAGAAGGAAAACAGAGCTCCTTATTTTAAAATTAGAGGGTTCTTGTACACAGTTGAAAATGAGTGAAGAGGCATAGGCCTGGAGAAAACCAAAACCAAACTCACTGCCATAGAATAGATTCTAATTCATGGTGATTCTATGGGACAATGTAGAACTACCCCACAGGATTTACAAGGTTGTATATCTTTATGGAAACATACTGCCTCATTTTCCTCCCATGGAGTGGCTGGTGGGCTCAAACCATCAACCTTTTGTTTAGCAGCCAAATTCTTTAACCACAGTGTCACCAGAACCCATGGAGACCTGGAGAAATGCCTGGAGAAAGACTGGGGAAAAGGTCTATTTGTCAGACAAAGCTGTGTGGTAACAATATAGACCATGGTGGAGTAAGAAAATGGGGCTTGGTGGAGCCTGTGTAGAAACCAGTGCATATATGTATCTGTGATTGAAGACAATGTTTCTATTGAGAAGAATAGGAAAATAAATAGAAAGAGATCAAAAGTAAACTGTGGAAGGTTAAATATTGAAGTTTGGACTCTAATAAATAAGCTCTGCTCCACAAAGCATATCAGCTGAGACAATTTTCCTGGAGGTTAGAGGAAAGTTGTCTCATCTACCATTGAGATGACTCACTAACATGGCTGGTTGGTAGGTGCTGGCTATCAGCTGGAAGTTCAGTCAGGACTATGGAATGAGGTCTTATTCCCTCTCCAAAGGGCTGCTTGAGTTACCTCATGGCATAGAGGCTAGGTTTCCAAAGCAAGTGTCACAAAGATAAGAAGTAGAATCTGCCTATGATTGGGGCTTAGAAACTGGCACAATATCTTGTCCCCTGAATTTATTTGTCAAGACTTCACACACCCCAAAATAGAGGTAAGGAGATGCTGACTTGACTATGCATCTCAGTGGGAAGCATGACAAAAAATATGGAGATCAAGCATATAATAGAAACTAGTTTTAGAGGTTAAGTGTTTTAGAGACAAAATCTGAAACAAGGGGAATTGATGACTCCCTGAAAAAGAGGGAGTAATAAAGAGCAGAAAGTCTACAACTAAGTATAATTTTATGAGTTAGAGGAGAAAGATAATGGCAATAAAGAATGAAGGAACTTTATTTAAAGTTGAGACTCAATGTCAGGGCAGTTTCAGTGGTATAATCTTTTCATATCTAGATTTTGGGTATGCATGTGTTTGTGTGTGTGTATGTTTGTAGGTATTAGCTATGTGTTTTCAAAAATAGATGTTTAATTGTCTCTAGAATACTCAAACCTGAGCTCTGGTAGCATAGTGGCTAAGGCGCTGGACTGCTAACCAGGAGGCTAGTGGCTCAAACCCACCAGCCACTCCTTGGAAGGAAGATGGGGCAATCTACTTCCGTAGTGATACTGCCTTGGAAACCCAAGGAGGGGTCGCTATGAGTCGGGTCTTACTCAACGGCACACAACAACAACAACAACAAATCTCATTAATTAATATTGAAATTAATTAATATTGAATGATTCTATGGGTAAAATATTGAATAATGCAGGAAGCATCAACAGAAGATGGAAGGAATACACATGGCCACTGTATCAAAAAGAACTGGTCAATCTTCATTCATTTCAGGAGGTGGCATATGTTCATGAACCAATAGTATTAAAGGAAGAAGTTAAAGCTGCACTGAAAGAATTGGTGAAGAACAACGCTCCAGGAATTGATGGAATACCCATTGAGATGTTTCAACAAATGGATGTTACACTAGAGGCACTCTCTCGGCTATGCCAAGAGATTTGGAAGAGAGCTTCCAGGACAACTGACTGGAAGAGATCCATATTTGCAGCCATTCCAAAAAGAGGTAATCCCAGAAAATGTAGAAATTATCCAACAATATAATTAATATTACACAGAAGTAAAAATCTTACTGAAGATAATTCAAAAATGGTTGCAGCAATATATTGACAGAGAACTTCCAGAGGTGCAAGCTGGATTCAGAAGAGGACATGGAACAAGAGATATCATTGCTGATGTCAAATGTATCTTTGCTCAAAGCAAAGAATACCAGAAAGATGTTTACTTGTGTTTTATTAAGTATGCAAACGCATTTGATTGTGTGGATCATAACAGATTGTGGATACCATTGAGAAGAATTGAAATTCCAGAACACTTCATTGTACTCAAGAGGAACCTGTACATTGACCAGGAGGCTTTCATTTGAACAGAAAAAGGGAACACTGCATAGTTTAAAATCAAGAAGGGAGTGTGTCAGGGTTATATCCTTTCACCATAAATATCCAATCTTTATGCTGCACAAATAATCCGAGAAGCTGGACTATATGAAGAATGTAGCATCAGGATTGGAGGAAGAATCATTAACAACCTGTGATACACTGACAATACAACTTTGCTTGCTGAAAGTGAGGATGACTTGAATCACTTACTGATGAAGATTGAAGAACAGTCTGCAGTATGTAAAGAAAACAAAAATCTTCACAACTGAACCTATAAGCAGCATCACAGTAAATGGAGAAAAGATTGAAATTGTCAAAGACTTCACATTACTTGGTTCTACAATCAATGTCAATAGAAGCAGCAGTCAGGACATCAGACGATGTATAGCACTGGGCAAATCGGCTGTAAAGGACCTCTTTCAAGTGCTGAAGAGTAAAGATGTCTCCTTGAGAACTAAGGTGCACCTGACACAAACTATGGTATTTTCAATCACCTCATATGCATGTGAGAGCTGGGCAATGTGTAAGGAAGACCAGAGAAGAATTAATGCTTTTGAGCTGTGGTGTTAATGAAGAATATTGAAAGTACCTTGGACTGATAAAAGAAGTAACATGTCTTTCCTGGAGGAAGTGCAGTCAGAATGCTCCTTGGAGGTGAGAATGGCCGGACATCATCTAACATACTTTGGTCATGTTATCAGAAGGGACCATTCCCTGGAGAAGGATGTCATGCCTGGTAATGTGGAGGGTTGACAAAAGAGGGGAAAGGCCTCAACAATATGGACTGACATGGTGGCAGCGGCAATGGGCTCAAGTATAGCAGGAATCATGGAGGTGGCACAGGACTGGGCAGTGTTTCATTCTGCTGTGCCTAAGGTCACTATGAGTCGGAGACAACTCGATGGCACCTAACAACAACAGCAATCTCATTAACGAAAACAAAACTAATAAATATTGTAATAACGCTTACATAACTTTCTCACCAAGCTGATGTTTCACCAAACATCCACTCCGCACCGACTGTGACCTAGGAACAAAGGAGAGAGCAGAGGGGCTCAGGTATTCTACGAAGGGTGAAGTACACAATCTGCTTTGCTTTGATTTCAATTTGAAGAAATCTATTGCCTACACTATGTGGACTGGAGGCCCGTAATTCCATGACACGAAACATCCAAAGGCTCTCTAGCTACTCTCCAAGAAACCATGTGTTTTAAATAATGAATCTCATGTAGCATCCAGCTGGTTCACCCGAATCCAAAATATTAAAGAAACTACCAGACTATCATCTTGAACATAATTTTGTGAGCCTACAATTTTTATTAAAGTCTCTGGAGTCTAATGCATCTCTTTAAAAAGTGTTAGATAATACTGACACTGTAAGAGGCTTCTTTAATGCAATGGTGAAGTCCTGTGATAACTCATGGATCATCTAATTGGTCTGCCTCCTAGATTCCTCCCCAAAGACCAAAGTAACAGTAATACATTTTTGCATGTCAGAGCAGTAATTTAACTCCATCTAGTATTCTTATTAGCATGCTATTTTTTATGAATTCACTTTAGACTTCTAGGCTCAGGATAGCGTTTTTAAATGATAAAATGGTTCAAATAATTAACTGATTAAAATGTCATTGTGGCCTCAAGAGAAGTGAAGAAAGAGAAAGAAAAGCATGCTCATAAGACTCTTGTGTGTTTATAAAATACCATACACAATACTATATTTCAATCTTCAAAATTATTTTAGTTGGTGACATTTAATACTAAAAATCTTTTGAATCTATATAAAGCATGTAATTATATTATCTATGTTACAATGTAACTTAGAAATTTGTCCATGATTTTTTTTTTCCTATGGAATAGTTAAATTATAATGCTATTGGAAGACTAACCATATCCATTCCCAAAATATCACTGATACTTTTAACAAAAACAGTATGTTCCCAGCACCTATTATGTGTGCCAAGTATTTCACATGTTATTAACTCATATGATCAAGCCCAAAATCCTGGGAGTCCACACATAGATAATATATGATAAATGGTGAGATTCTGTCAACTTATTACTATTTTACTATGACCTCCTCAATTGGCCTATATCTGTTCTAGTTTTTCTTATTTAATTACATCATGTTATTGTTGTTGTGATATGCTGTTGAGTCATCTTTGACTCACAGCGACCTCACCTTGAGTTTCTGAGGTGGTATCTCTGTGTAAGTAGATTGCCCAGTCTTCCTTCTGAGGGGTAGCTGGTGGGTTTGAACCACGAACCTTTTGGTTAGCAATCAAGTGCCTTTGGCACTACACCACCAGAGGCTATTTAAAATGCAGACATTGTGCAATGTTACCCAAATTTGTATTAATCTCCTGTGCTTACTCCTCTTATTCCAAATAAATAACTTCACTCATCAATGTCTTACTATTCTGTGATCATTTCTGGTATGTACATTTTTCCTGCATACTCAGATATACTTGAAATAAGTCCACTCTCCATCTGACAAGCATTCTTTCTCCAAATTCATCCCTAGTGATCTCCAGTAAAAGTAAATTTTAGTTGACTTCTAAAATGATTGTGGATTTTATCTTATGTGTCATTCCACTGCCATGAAGTTGATACTGATTCATAGCAATGATTTAGGACAGAGTAGAACTGCCCCATAGGGTTTCCACGGCTGTAAATCTTAACATAAGCAGACTGCATCTTCTTTCTCCTACAAGAATGGCTGGTGGGTTCTAACCACTGATCTTTTAGTTAGCAGCCAAATACTTTAACCACTATGCCACCAGATCTCATCAGGTCTCATTAAGAGAGCCAAAAGAAATTTTAAGCACAATGACATCATTATAACCTTACCACCTCTGTTGCTCTTTCTATTGTACCGTCACATTGTCATCCAGGAAAATTTTCAAGTCTTTACCTACCATGTGTTCAAGACCTCTGTTACCTTTTGGGTTTTTAGTTTGTTTATTTATTTATTTATTTTTTAACTCTCATTCCCTTTCCAGTGATAAGCAATTTTAGCTAGATGTTCTCATTTTTCTTGGTAAAAATTGCTACAGGACCATCAAAATCTTAAAATGAAGAAAATTGAAACCCAATTCCACTCTTTTGTTACAATAGTTTTTTCAATATAATCATGTTTGATTCTCTCATTGAAACTGAGGGACAGCCTGTATGTGTTACTGCAACAGTAAGCCAGTGGACCTATTTTTGGTTTCATCAATGTGGGAAATGTATTCCACTGAATATGTATTAACTGAGGAAACACCAGGGAATGTAGAAATGTACATCCTATTACCAGAGGTTCTTTAAGTGCTTGCCAGTGATGATAACTTCCACTTACTTTAATTTTCAAATATATTCCATGTTTATAGTGGTGGTTGAGAAAACTGAGGAATAGATGTGTGTCACACATACAATAAATACTGCTCTGGGACTAGAACTAAGCCACCTAAGTGCTCCAAAAATAAGTGACATCATACTCATTATTTTAACCATTGGAAACCATGTCTCACTCATTTTATATTCTGAACTTGTAGCACAGTTCCTTAATAATTGTTTAGTGAATATATGAATATGTGCAACAGAGTATTCAAGATCCACTTGATGTTATTAACAGGGCTTCCCAAATGGTGTGCAGCAAATGGATTACAGGTATGCAAAGATACTTACTGCCTTCATCCCTCAGGCCATCTAGCAGTAAGTAGAGTATTGAGCATTGAACATCCTCAGGTTTTTACCCCTTTGTACTACAAAAAAAAAAAAAAAAAA
>NW_006921817.1:5332613-5333140 GCF_000298275.1 Orycteropus afer afer | reverse complement strand
AAAAAAAAAAAAAACACTGCCATTGAGTCAATTCTGACTCATAGAGACCCCCAGTGGGTTTCTGAGGCAGTAAATCTTTATGGAAGTACATTGTCCAGTTTTTCTTCCATGGAGTGGCTAGTGGATTTGAACCACTAACCTTCTGGTTAGCACTAAGATGCTTTAAGCAGTGTGTACAAAATCTCCTTTTATCATAGTGTAGTGTAGCAGGCAGGAAGAGCAGGAGAAAGGGGATAAAAGCCTTAAACCCAGACAGAAGAGCAGTCAGCACCAGGGTTACAGGTGAGGAGAGACAACGCAGGGATGCCCAGAGTAGCAGGCTGGAAGAGAAGAAGAAAGGGGATGAAAGCCTTGAACCCGGACAGAAGAGCAATCAGCCAAAGGGATTAGGTGAGGAGGAGAAACTCAGGCCTGCCCAGAGTAGCAGGCCAGAAGAGCAGGAAAAAAGGGATAAAAGCCTTGAACCCAGACAGAAGAGCAGTCAGCCCCACAGTTACAGGTGAGGAGAGACAACGCAGGGACGCCCA
>NW_006921817.1:5310374-5329458 GCF_000298275.1 Orycteropus afer afer | reverse complement strand
GACCATTCTCTGGAGAAGGATGTCATGCTTGGTAGGGTGGAGAGTCGACGAAAGAGGGGGAGGCCTTCAACGAGATGGATTGACACGGTGGCTGCGGTGATGGGCTCAAGTATAGCAGGGATTGTGGGGCTGGCGCGGGATCCAGCAGTTTCATTCTGCTGTGCATGGGGTCGCTATGAGTCAGAAACGACTCGACGACATTTAACAACAACAAGAAGATAACAAGACGAAGTGAAAGGACTTATCAGAGTAATGTATTTTGGTCTATTCAAATAAATATAAAACTTGAATTAAAAGGATGATTTCTAAGAAAATATAAATCTCAAAAATTGATCTCAGAAGAGATTCATGACCATGGGAAAAATGGGGAATGTCTCCAAAGATTAAACCTCCAAAAAGTGCTAGACCAATAGTTCGGAAGTGAATTCTCTAGAATAGAGAATTTCAGTGCTATTTAAATTACTTCAGGAAACTGAAAGAACATGAAATTTTAAAATACTTGTACGAAATCAGTAGAACATAATAACAAACCTTAAAACTGCATGTGAAATTAAATAGCATATATATGAATATTTATAAAATCTTTAAAACATGTATTAGAATCTACTAGTGCATCTACTGCGGTGGCAGTGTCTAAGGCCTTTGACTGCTAACCAGAAGGCTGGCAGTTCAAAGGCACCAGCCATTCCCTGGAAGAAAGACAGGGCAATCTACTTTCTTAAAGATTTACTGCTTCGGAAACCCAGCAGGAGTTGCTATGAGTCGGAATTGACTTGATGGCAGTGTTTTGGTTTTTTTTAGGGCGTTAATAAATAATATGCCCTGGTAATATGATGAAGAAATGTTTATTTAAGAACACAAGTGTTAATCAGTATTAGGTAATCAATCAGTACAGTTTATCATATTCATAGATAAAAGGAGAACATCTATCTTTTAAATAGATGCATAAATATACTGGAAAAATTCAACAACTTATCCTGAATTTAAAATGTATGAGTACAATTGAAAAAAAAAAAAAAAAAGTTTCCTTTGACTGCTATGGACCCCAAGACATGCTCATGATTAACTGTGAAACATTCCCAGTAAAGTAAAAAACAAGAATGATGACTTCAGTGGTCTTGTATCTCCCTGAATCTTCATTAAAAGGATCTCTGATGGCAAGTGGTTAAGGGCTCTGCTGCAAACCGAAAGGTAGGGGATTCTAATATACCAGCTGCTCCATAGGAGATAGATGTGGCAGTTTGCTTCTGTGAAGACTCACAGCGTTATAAACTCTATGGGCAGTTCTACTCTGTGCTATCTGGTCATGATGAGTCAGAATCAACTCCATGGCAAAGGGTTTTGTGTTTTGATTTGTCTAATTTAAGATTGCGTGGGATTTTTTATTCCACTATTGTTGTTGTTGTTGAAATAAATGGAGTATTAAGAACTGGAGATTAAGAGAAAGAATTGGAATTTTTTATTTTTTATTTTTATTGTGCTTTGGGTGAAAGTTTACAGCTCAAATTCACTTTCCATACAGCAGCTCACATACACTTTGTCTCATGACATTGACTACAATTTACCACAATGCAACAGCTCCCCTCCCACTTCCTCCCATCATTACCTCTTCCTGTGTACTTCCTTCCCATGCACTCCTGACCCCCAAGCTATCCCCCTGTGCATACACAGCCCTTCTATTTTCCCATGATTGATCTCTCCAAGGAGTATAGCTACCTATTGTAAATGTTCAACTCATATGGATATCTTTTGTTTGGCTGGAAGCCACAGGAGTGGGTTCAATTCCAGACCTAAAGGCCAACTAGGGGCCATAGTCTCAGGGATTCCACCAGGCTCTATCAGACCAGCAAAACTGGTTCTTCTTTTTTTTTTTTTTAATGATTTTGAGTTTTGCTCCACATTGTTCTCTAACTCTATCCAGGATCTCCTACACAGATCTCCCTCCTAGTGGTTGACAGTGGTAGGCGGGCATCATCTAGTTCTGGTCTTATAGCTGTATAGTCTGAGGATCTCATGGTGTACCATCGCTTAGACTAATTGTTTCTATGTGTCTTTGGTTTTCTTCATTCTTTTTTGCTCTGGACAAGGAAAAACCCATCGTTGTATCTAGATGGCTGCTTGCAAGCCTTTAAAATCCCAGTCACTACTCAGAATTGGCATTATTTTCATACAATATGGTTTATATGGAAAATCCAAGATATACAACTACAAATGGAAGTAAGAAAAAAAAATGTGAAAGCCAGAACCTGTGTAAGGTAGAAACACTGCCATCAAGTCAATTCGACTCTTAGCAACCCCTATTTGGGTTTCTGAGGCAGTATTCATACAGAAGTAGATTGTCCAATCTTCCTTTCAGTGAGTGACTAGTGTGTTTGAACTGCCAACTTCTAGAAAATTCTAGTATTTTTTTACTAATAAAGAGCAATAGATAAGTGGTAAGAGTGCAGCTTGTCAAGACATGAAACTTGTGAGACCTGGAAAAACAAGGCATATCTGTCTAATTTCAGCTCTCACAGGTTTCACGGTAGTAACAAAATCTAATAATATGACTGGTTATAAAGGGTGAAAACATAAAAAATAGTATAATACATGCAATGAAAGTTTATAAAATATTATGGGTGAAAAGTCCTATTTACAGTAGCAAATATTTAGGACATCTAGGCATAAACATTTGGTCTATCTGGACTTAAATGCTGGAATTTTATAAAAGAAAAATTAACATTTTCCATAAGTACGTAAGAAGACTTGTAACAATAGAATGAGGTAACTTGTTCTTTATATAGAAATGCTCAATAGTGTTAAGTTAGCAATTCTTCCTAAATTATAAATCAATGTAGCATGTTTGAAAAGATCAAGAATTCCTATAAAATTGATAAAGGCTATTAACAGCTTCAATGAAAGAAAAAAAAAACCATATTAGCCAATGAATTCCTATACTAAATACTAAATCATACTACAATGTTATAATAATATAAGCAGTTTAGCATTGGTGTAAGTAGATAAGTATCACAAAATAACCCAGAAATTCATTTAAATGAATGCCTAACTTCTCAGGTTAAGTCAATGGGAAAAAGAATATTCAACAACTGCAGAGGAAGAACTAGCTAACTCTTTTGAGAAAAAGTTAAACTGGATTCTACCTGTCTCCCCACTGAAAATTCCAGATAAACAAACAAACAATCAAACAAACCTGACTGCAATAAATGAATAATTAATTAATTAAATGAATATAAATGATAGAAAATGGTGAAATTTGGTATATAGGTGAGTTCTGCATTATATTAAACTATGCATTGTATTAAATTCAGAAGCTATGATTAAAGATTTGTGAATTTGATCATTTTTCTGTAGGGGAAAAATATGAGAGACAAAAATACAAAAGTAAAACTAGAAACAGATTTGCTTTTTTAATATACAAATAACATATAAAGCAAATAGCAAAACACAAGAAAAATTTAAAAAGTGCAAGGTGATGATTAGAAAATTTATTTTTTAAAAATGTTGGTGTCCAATAACCTTAAAATTGTTTAATTTCACAGTAAAAGTGATAATTAAACAACCTTAAGTTTAGCAAATATTTAAAAGGTTGACAAAATTTAGTTATCCATAGTGTAAGGAAACAGACTTTCTCATACTGCTGGAACAAACCAATAAACAACATACTGTCATCAAGTTAAGAGAAGAACTGCCCCACAGGGTTTCCAAGGCTGTAAATCTTTATGGCTTAGTGGGTTTAAACTGCCTACCTTTTCTTTAGCAGTCCAGTGCTTTAAACACAGCACCACCAGATCTTCTTGCTGGAGCATAGAGGAAGGATTTATATAAACTCTTTGGATGGCAAATTGCAGTATACCAACAACAACAATTGCTCATTCCTTTTTCATTCAGCAATTTTAGGGCAAGTGGGCAATGAATTAAAGAATGCTTATAAATTGTCATTAGTAACAGCAAAATGGAAATAACTTACATGGGTACTAGTTAGATAATGTATAGACATTCATAAAATGGAGAACCACATATGTACACTATGGAGTGAGGTAAGCATATGTGTGCTTCTACGGAAAGTTAAATGAGCTATGTGAACTATATGAGCTCAAGTTAAAAGAAGCACAAGAAAAAAGTAAGATTTTCATGTTGTTTTATATAAACTGTGGAAAACTAATATAGACATGTAATAATTTATGCATAAACTATTTTTGGAAAAACACACAGAAGCTGTTTAAATGGTTCTTTCTAATGACTGAGAATGCACATAGGACAGTGAAGTCACTTTTCAAGTCTTTAAACTTTTGTGATATCTGGATTATTACTTCAGTGTAAAAAAAGATTAGATACACATGCATATAAATAAAGAAATGAAATTTCTTATTTGTTTTTCCTCATTCTAATGCTACAGGTTATTCAGGACTTCAGACCAGCCCTTTTTAAGTTCCACCTAATTCTTTGTATCCATCACTTCAGGATGGATGTGTATCCATTCACAGATTTCCATCCTAATTTGACCTTTGTATAAATAGCTGTATTACATAACTGACCCTATGTGGCTTAGAAGAGAGGGTTAGAATGCTGGGTGAGGAACTGTTTTGAGGATGACTTAAAAAAAAAAAAAAAAAAAAGTAGAGAGAGCATTGAAACCAGAAGGATTTGACAAGTGAGGCAGACCCAAAGTTTATCCTCAACAATTTCTTAATTGGTAAGTCAAAGCAATTAGTCACTCTACTTTTGGGAAGCATGAAGAAGGGTCATTTTGAACTAAGCATGAAACAAGTTGTCCAGAACTTGAGGATCATGAAAGTGCAAATCACTGCCTGTCTTCTCCTAGTTAGAGTCTTCAACTTAACAAATATCTTTCCATAGTCTATATTGCTTTATCAAGGAGTTCTGGTGGTGCAGTGGTTAAAGGTATTTGGCTACTAAACAAAAAGTCCATAGGTTGAACCCACCAGCCACTCTGGAAGGAAGGTGGGGCAATCTGCTTCTGTAAAGATATACAGGCTTGGAAACCCAATGGAGAAACTCCAATGAATTGGAATCAAGTCAGTGTCAGTGAATTTAGTTTTGATATATTGCTTTGTCATGTAGAGTCTTTGGTAGCCCTTAGTCCTCTGTTCCAACTTCAGAGAAGCCAGAAAAGGGAAAAAGGAAATAATAGGATAAAAAATAAATTGAAAGCTCATAACAAGGATTTGGGTATCTGTAGTAGAATTGAACCCTAACAACAACAACAACAACAGTAGAATTGAAAAGTATAACTATATTATAAATCAATATTGTTCATTTTTATTTTCTTTCTTAGATTGGTTTATAAACATTTCACACACACACACACACAAAAAGTCACTGCCATCTAGTCAGATGTGACTCATAGTGACCCTTCCGTGGGTTTCTGAGGAGCTATCACTAGCATAGTGCCTAAGGCACTTGACTACTAACCAGAAGGCTGGCAGTTCAAACGCACCAGCCACTCCTCAGAAGGAAGATGGGGCAATCTACTTCCGTAGTGATCCTGCCTCAGAAACCCAAGGAGGGGTGGCTATGAGTCGGGGTGACTCGACGGCACGTAACAGCAACAACAACATCTCTACGGGAGTAGATTGTCCAATCTTCCTTCTGAGGAGTGGCTAGCAGGTTTGAACTGCCAGCCTTCTAGTTAGCAGTTGAATGCCTTAGGCACTACTACACCACCAGAGCTCCTTATAAACATATTAGTTAGACTTTATTTCATTTCTTCATCAGATGACAGAAGTGTTCTGTTCATTGGATACCCTTCACTGGATTTCTATTGGCTACCTGAGATGATCATATCTATCCTCACTCTTCCTTTTGGACTCTCGTTGTTTATTCATCCATTGATATCTCTTTTTCATTGACATCCTTGTTTGCCAGTTATCCCTGTCTTCTTTTCTAACAAATCAAATAATTACCTGAGAACTTTCTTTGTTATTCCTTTGTTGTCTTTCTCTATTTACATCTTTTTAAATAATGTTTACTTGTACTCGAATAGTACAGGTCTTTGTCCTTCATATCTGGACAATTTTAGCAGCATCTGAAGCCGTCTCCCACTATCTCCAATCATTCTCTTCCCCAAAATGTTCCTCATACATCCAAACCAGATTAATTATCCTCTTGGCTTTGTCATTGTTGTTGAATGCGTAGTCTATTTCTACTCATAGCAACACCATGTGACAAAGTAGAACTACCCCATAGGGTTTCCTAGGCTGTAATCTTTACAGAAGGAGTCCTGGTGGTGCAGAGGTTCAGAGTTCAGTTGCTAATCGAAAAGTAAGTGGTTCAAACCCATTAACCATTCTGCAGGAAAGATGTGGCAGTCTGCTTCCCCAAAGACTTATAGCCTTGGAAACACTGTGGAGCAGTTCTACTCTGTTGCATCTGGTCCCTATGAGTTGGACTTGATGGCAACACATTTTTAATCTTTACAAGGTCTTTCTCCCACAGAGCTGCTGGGTGGGTTCAAAGAGCCAGTTTTTCTGTTAGTAGCCAGTCTCTTAATTCTTATACCACCAGGGCTCCCCTATTGGCTCGTTGTTGTTATGTGCCCTCGAGTTGGACCGACTCATAGCGACCCCTCCTTGGGTTTCTGAGGCAGTATCACTACAGAAGTAGATTGCCCCATCTTCCTTCCGAGGAGCGGCTGGTGGGTTTGAACCACTAGCCTTCTGGTTAGCAGTCAAGTGCCTTAGCCACTATGCTACCAAAGCTCCTGGAGTACACGTATATCTATTTATGTCCCAGATCTCACCCCTATTGGCTCAGACTACTTTAAAATAAAATAAAATTCAAACTAAAACCCAAACTTCTTCCTTTTACACAGTATTGGCTCAGTTTTCTCTTTAACTAAATCTTTTTTTATAAGATATTTTGTTGCTTCCAAATTAGTTTAGCCTTAGCCCTTTGAACCAAGTTTATAACTACTTCAATAGTTCCCATTGTTCGTAGAATGATTTCCTTGGTTTCTCCAGCCTTTGTTCTGGCCAACTTTCATTCCTCTTATATTTATGGACTGCTCCATCTCTCATTTCACATTCAATTTACACTCCCTTATTTTTATTTAATATACTATCTATGTGTTTTTTATGTAAAGAAATTCAGTAAGTTCCTTAAGGGCAAGGACCATGAAATATGTTTCTCTGTGTTATTAGCCTTTTTATATATCCATTAATCTTGGAAAAAAGAGGTCCTTGATAAGCATTCCTCCATTAACAATGAGTTCATTGAGATAATACAATTCACTGGGAAGAAGTGATTTAGGAGAAAGAAGAGCTTCAATACAACAGCATTCTATACAAATCATATTCACATTAATGAATGTTTTAATACCTCCATCAATACATTGGTCCTTTATGTGTGTGTATGTTTATGTGTATGTATGTGTATACACACATATGTGTGTGTGTATATACATATATATGTGGACACACACACATACACACACACACACACACACATATATATAGGATCTCTGGTGGCATAGGTTCTAAGGCATTTGACTGCTAACCAGAAGGCTGGCCGTTCAAACCCACTCCCACTACCCACTCCTTGGAAGGAAGACTGGGCAATCTAGTTCCATAGAGATACTGCCTCAGAAATCCAAGAAGGGTTGCTATGAATTGGGAGTGATATGACATCAGTGACACACACACACACACATATATACACACACATATATACACACAATATATAGTCTTGTGTACATATATACACACAATCCACCACCCAGGATCTATATCTATACCTATATCTGTATCTATATCATCTATATCTATATATATATCCTGGGTAGTAGATTGTGGGTATGTGGGTGTGTGTATGTATGTATATATATGTATAGCTTTTTTGGATTTTTTAATATTATATTATGTTAATTTATATTTATGCCTGGATGTCTCTGCTGATCATGAAAAAGGGTAAGGACAGCATTTACCACAGTTAATTCATTTACAATCCACAAAGTCATGTTCTTCTGGTGACTGTATACATATGGCACATAAAATATTCAAAAGGAATTTATGAAACCATGGACAATAACATTATAAATATGAGGTCTATTTCTATTGAATTTTATTATTCAAGTATAAGCAATCACACCTGGATCAGAAACCAAACCAAATCAAACTCACTGCCACCGAGTCAGTCTTGACTCATAGTGACCTCCATTGTGTTTCCAAGGCTATAAATCTTTATGGACACAAACTGCTTCATCTTTCTTCTATGGAGCAGCTAGAGAGTTCAAATCACTGACATTTTGGTTAGCAGCCAAATGCTTTAACCACTATACCACCAGAGCTTCTTTGGATCAAAAGAAGTTTTAATTATTTATTGGAATTTTATATCTACAGAATCTATAAGATTACCTCTGAAAAGATATTTCATTTTCTGTTCCATTTAGAAACATTTCATTGTTAGAAGCCCTAGTGACAGTGGTTAAAACATTCCATTGCTAACCGAAGGATGAGCAGTACAAATCCACCAACTGCGCCATGGGAGAAAGATGAAGCAGTCTGAGTCTTTAAAGATTTACAGGCTAGATTGTTAGCTTCTGACCATATGACCAAAGTAGGTGAGACAAGTCTGGCCATTCTTACTCTAAAGAGCATTCTAATTCCACTTCTTCCAAGACAGATTAGTTTCTTCTTCTGGCAGTCCATGCTATTTTCAGTATTTTTTGCCAACACCACAATTCAAAAGCATCAACTCTTCTTTGATCTTCCTTATTCAATGTTCAGCTTTCACAAGTGTATTAGGTGATTGAAAATACCATGGCTTGGATTAGATGCACCTTCGTCTGCAAAGCTACATCTCTAATACTTAACAATTTAAAGAGATCTTTTGCAGAAGATTTGCCCAGTTCAATACATCATCTCATTTCTTGACTATTGCTTCCATTGGTGTTGAATGTGGATTGAAGAAAAATGAAATCCCTGATAATTCAATCTTTTCTTCATTTGTTATGATGTTGTTTATTGGTCCCCTTGTAAGGATTTTGTTTTCTTTATGTTGAGATGTAATCCATATTGAAGACTGTATTCTTTGATCTTCATTGATAAGTGCTTTATTTTAACTTCAGTAAGCAAGGTTGTGTCATCTGCATATCACAGGTTATTAATGAGTATTCTTCCAAACCTGATTCCACATTTTTCTTCATATAGTCCAGGCTTTTGGATTATATGCTTACCATACAGTTTGAATAAGTATGGTGAAATGATTTAACCTTAATGCTCAAATTTCCTGACCTTAAATCATGCAGTATCCAATTGTTCTGTACAAAAGACAGCTTCTTGGTCTATGTGAAGATTCCTCATGAGCATAATAAATGTTCATGAAGTGTTCTGGAATTCCCATTCTTTGAAGTGTTATCTATAATTTGTTAAGGATCCACACAGTCAAATGCCTATGTATAGTCAATAAAGCACACCAGCCACTCCTCGGAAGGAAGGTTGGGCAGTCTACTTCCGTAGTGATACTGCCTTGGAAACCCAAGGAGGGGTCACTATGAGTTGGGTCCAACTTGAGGGCAAGTAACAACAACAACAACAAACATCTTTCTGGCATTCTTTGCTTTCAGCCAAGATCCAACTGACATTAGCAATGATATCCCATGTTCCACACCCTCTTCTGAATCTGGATTGAATTTCTCAAAGTTCCCTGTCAATATACTGCTGCAACTGTTTTTGAATTATCGTCACCAAAATTTTATTTACGTGTAATATTAATGGTATGGTTTGATAACTGCCACGTTCTGTTGGATCACCTTTCTTTGGAATGGGCAAAAATATGGATCTCTTCCAGTTAGTTTTCTAGGTAGCTATCTTCCAAATCTCTTGAAATAAACTAGTAAGCACCTCCAGCACTGCATCCATTTGTTGAAACAGCTCAATGGGCTTTCCATCAGTTCCTGGAGGCTTGTATTTTGTCAAATCCTTCAATGCAGTTTGGACTTCTTCCTTCAATACCATTGGCTTTTGATCATATGCTATGTCTCGAAATAGCTGCACTTTGGCCAGTTATTTTTGGTGCAGTTACTCCGTATTCCTTTCATGTTCTTTTGCTTTTCCCTGTATTGTTCTATATTTTACCCATAAAATCCTTCAGTATCACAACTCAAGACTTGATTTTTTTCATCAGTTCTTCCAACTTGAGAAATGCTGAATGAGTTCTTCTCTTCTGGTTTTCTAATTCCAGGCTTTTTCACAATTCATTACATTGTCTTCTTGAAAACCTATCAGGCAGTTTTGCTCATCCTAATCTGTAACTATGAGTCAGATTTGATTTGAAGGCATTGGGTCCTATTGTTATAGGTTTAGAATTCAAGAATAGGATTTTTCAGGCTATTATCAATTACTGTTGATATAATGAAGACAAAGGAAATCACACAGACAAAATACTAAATTTCACTCTTATTTGGTATTACTACTGTGACTAGCTACCACTCGTCTGTCAGTTTGTCATACTGTGGTGATTTTTAGATTGTAATGATGCTGGAAACTATGTCACCAGTATTTCAAATATCAGCAGGGCCACTTATGGTGGACAGGTTTCAGTAGAGCTTCCAGATTAAGACAGACTGAAAGGACAGATCCAAACACTTCTGAAAAAAATGACCACTGAAAACCTATGAATAACAGTGAAACATTGTGTGATTTAGTGCCAGAAGATGAATCCCTAAGGTTGGAAGATACTCAAAATATTACTGGGTGGGGAAGAACTTCTTCCTCAAAGTGGAGTTGACTTTACTGACATGCATGAAGGAAAGCTTTTGGGACCTTCATTTGATGATGAGCCATGACTCAAGTGAGAAGAAACAGCTGCAAACTTTTATTAATATTTGGAGTGTGGAATGTTTTAACATCTATCCTGAAGTGCAATGGGTTCACTAACAGGATAATATCCTTTTGCCTATAAGAAGATCAGTTAATACTATTACTATTCAAATTCATGCACCAACCACTATAGCCAGATGAAAAAAATTGGGGATTTTTACCAAACATGCAATCAAGATGTATTGATAATTACCAGTCACTGAAATACAAAAATTGGAAACAAAGAAGAAGCATCAGTAAGTATACAGTGCAGCCATAGTGAAAGAAGTGATGCCAGAGATATCATGGTAGAATTTTCCAAAACTGATAACTTATTCATTGCAAATACCTTTTTCAACAAAATAAATGGCAACTATAGACATGGACCTTGCCAGATGGAATACACAGAAATCAAATAGGCCATGGGAAAGCTCAATAACATCAGTCAGAGCAATGCCAGGAATTGACTGTGGAACTGGTCATACACAAGTTCAAGTTAAAGCTGAAGAAAATTTAAAACAGTCCTTGAGAGCCAAAATACTACTTTGATTATATCCCACCTGAATTTAGAGACCATCTGAAGAATAGATTTGATGCATTGAACACCAATGACCAAAGACCAGATAAGCTGTGGGATGACATCAAGAACACCATACATGAAGGCAGGAAAAGTCATTAAAAAAAAAAAAAAAAAAACAGGAAAGGAAAAAAAGACCAAAATGAATGTCTGAGAGACTCTGAAACTTGCTCTTGAGTGGAGAGAGTAGCAAAAGTGAGTGGGAAGAAAGAAATAAAAGAGCTGAGCAGACTTCAAAGGGCAGCTCAAGAAGACAAAGTAGAGCATTATAATGAAATGTGCAAATACCTGGAATTAGAAAATCAAAAGAGAAGAACACATTTGACATTTCTCAAACTGAAAGACCTGAAGAAGAAATTCAAGGCTTGAGTTGCAAATTGAAGGTTTCTATGGACAAGATATTGAATGATGCATGAAGCAGCAAAAGTACATGGAAAGAATAAAGAGTCACTTTACCCAAATTAGTCTATGTTCAACCATTTCAGGAAGTAGCACATGATCAAGAACTGATGAAGGAAGAAGTTTAAGCTTCACTGAAGGAATTGGTGAAAAACAGGACTCCAGAAATTGATGGAATACCCACTGAGCTGTTCCAACAAATGGATGCAGCACTGGAGGCTCTCACTCATTTATGCCAAGAATTTTGGAAGACCAAGTTGGAGAGATTCTTATTTGTGCCATTCCAAAGAAAAGTAATCCAACAGAATACAGAAATTAGCAAACCATATCATTACTATGAATTGCAAGTAAAGTTTTGCTGATGATATTTCAAAAACAGTTGCAGGAGTATTTTGACAGGGAATTTCCAGAAATTCAATTCAGAAGAGGGTGTGGAATGTGGGATATCATTGCTAAAGTCAGATGGATCTTGTCTGAAAGCAAAGAATACCAGAAAGATGTTTACCTGTGTTTTATTGACTATGCATAGGCATTTAACTGCATGGATCATAACAAATTACGGATAACATTATGAAGAATGAGAATTCCAGAACTCGTAATTATGCTCATGAGGACAAAAGGCATAGCCCTAGAGGCAGTGTTTTGAAGAGAACAAGGGGATAATGAATGGTTTGTGATTAGGAAAGGTGTTTGTCCTTTCACCATACCCATTCAATATTCACGCTGAGCAAATAATCTGAGAAGCTGGGCTATATGAAGAAGAACAAGGTATCAGGATTGGAGGAAGACTCATTAATAACCTGCAATATGGAGCTGACACAACCTAGCTTGCTGAAAGTGAAGATTTGAAGCACTTAAAAATGAATAACATTTGAAACACTTACTGATGTAGATCAATGACCACAACCTTCAATATGGATTACACCTCAAGATAAAACAAAAATCCTCACAACTGAACCAATAAAAAATATCACAGTAAATGGAGTAAAGATTGAAGTTGTCAAAGATTTCATATTACTTGGATCTATAATCAATGACCATGGAAGCAGCAGTCAAAAAATCAGAGGACATACTGCTCTGGGCAAATCTGCTGGAAAAGACCTCTGTACAGTGTTAAAGAAGGAAGATGTCTCTTTGAAGACTAACGTAGGCCTGACCCTGGTAATGGTATTTTCATGTGAAAGGTGGTCAGTGAATAATGAAGATGGAAGAAGAATTAATGCATTTGAATTGCAGTGTTGGCCAAGAATACTGAAAATACTATGGTCTACCTGAAGAAGGAACAAATACGTCCTGGAAGAAGTGCAACCAGAATGCGCCTTAGATGTTAGAATGGTCAGATTTTGTCTCACCTACTTTGGTCATGTTGTCAGAAGGTATCATTCCCTGGAGAAGGATATTATGCTTATTGCAGCTGATTAACCTCCATATGACACAATTATGATGCTTTTCTCCATTCAAACTATTATAGCTAAACTACTCCTTTTCTCAAGAATCTCAGACCTCTTTATATTAATGTGCTTACTATTTAGACACAATTTAAAATCAGTGAAACTAAAGGTAAGCTTAAAGGTATAGAGGCTCTAGATAACAGTGCTTTACATTGTGTGTTCTTTCATTAAAGATGTTTATAACTTATTGTTTCCTATTTCTCTATGAAGAGATAAAGTTTACTTTTCTAAAGGCTTTCCAGTCCTAAGATAGGAGGATCCCAGGCACAGTATTGGTTGATGCCTATTGAACCACCATAGTCATTAATAGCACCTCCTTTTAACCTTGCAAGTATCTCAGTTTGGAAGATAAATTAAATTATGCCCTGATTCATATTCAAAGACCATCATGAAGCCAAATGAGCTATTTCTTGTGTGGATTAGATCAGGCAGTTTGCTCTTTTCTCCTCTGAGCAAAAGCCCTGCTGATGAGTACATACAGCTTACAGACAGAACGCTGAGCCCTTTCTACCTCTTGCTGCATGTTTTGGAGATATTGATTCAACACACTGAATTGCTCACTTTTATGAACTGGTTCATCAGTTTGAGAATTAAGGGCCAAAGCAAATTGCTTCTTGAGAAGGCTTGATACCTGTTGAGAAGAGGCTGATTTAGGGAGGAGTGGAATTTTCAGCTGAGTAGTCCTGGGAGCATAAAATTGTTGAATTTGCAGGAATAAAGCCATATTTTGGTTGATTTGTCAACTCTTCAATTGCAATTCACTGAAAATCATAAAGTTTTGAAACTGTGAGCTATGGTGGCATTCACCCTACCTACTGATCCTACTGCTCACTCCAATCAGGTAACTGCACAAAAGAAACCTTGATTGATTTGCCGCCAAAGGGGCTTTTTGGCTGAATGAATTATGCTCGGTAGCAGAAAACGGTTGGGAAAGAATTCAAGGTGTATATTTCTTTTCCAAAATCTGAAACACTCATGCTTTTTGGGAATCTAATTTCATTTTCCTTTAAAGGAAAATTGCTCACTCAAGTGCATTCCAATAATTAGGAGATAAATTATCATTGTGAGGAATGTATCAAATGAAAACCTAGTAAGCAACAAACAGAAATCACACAACTGAAAAGAGTAGATCAAATGTTATCATATAATTAAAGTGCTCAATCAAAATATAATTAATATAATGTAATAATATATTTTCCCTGGTTCACAATAGGCTCTTCTCACTCTTCTTTCCATCTTTCTCACTTTCCTCCAGCTGCACAGACATCTCACTGTTTCTGGAATGTCCCTAGTCTCCTGCTTATTCAGGGCTTTGTGTTGTTAATCTTTCTGTTTCTCTCACTAACGTGTATTGTTCATAAGAAAGGAGGTTGTGAGGTCCTGCTTATCCTGTATATGGCTATATCCCAAAAGCCCATAAAAAAAAGACTGTCATGTAGAAAGCACTCGATAATTATTTCTGAATGAATTATATTGTTCTAGTCCTATTAAAAAAAAAAAAAAAAAGGACCTCACTGCCATCAAGTTGATTCCACCTCATAGTGACCCCTCCTTGGGTTTCCAAGGTGATATCTCTATGGAAGTAGATTGCCCAATCTTCCTTCCAAGGAGTGGCTGGTGGGTTTGAACCATCAGCCTTCTGGTTAGCAGTCAAATACCTTAGGCACTACACCACCAGAGCTCTGATAGTCCTATAAATAGATACTAATATTAAATTACAGAGTATGCATATAAATTGTTTAAATAATAGATTATTATGTAAGTTGTTGGAACTTCTGGTATCAATCTTAAAATTTAACTTATGCTTAGCACATCAAACTATCACAGATCAACTAACCTTAGGGACAAAATAATCAAATCAAACACAACTTTTCACTTGGAGCATAATTAGCATGTGCTGATGTTCAAATATTCCTTAATGAAGAAGCATGGCAATTAAGTGTCTATAGCATACATAAAACTGGCAAATTATGTACATAAACTCACAATATATCTTCTTATTTTTCCTAAAATATTTTTTTCATGTTGACATAAATGAGGGAAAAAACCCTGAAATACTGTTCTAACCAATTATTGTGCTGATTATGTTCCAACAACAACGACAAGAGTCCTTTACTATAGGAAGTAAAGTACACAATTATCATGGTGCACAAAGTATAAAAGAATAACTTTAAATCTGTGTCTCAAAATTCTCCTGTGCTGAGATAAGGTAGGGAAGTCAATCTCAGCTCCTGATAAGAGATCTTAACTTCTCAGAGTAGTTGGTATGGTAAGGTGGCTAATATGTAAGCCTGTGTACATTTGTGCCAGGCAACTGGTTTATCTCTTCTTAACATCTGTACAAGACTCTGTCATATTACCTATGTAAGACAACTTGGAAGGAAGACTGGGCAATCTGTTACCTCTACTTTCGAAGAGGTACCACCATGGAAACCCAATGAGAGATCGCTGTGAGTCGGAATAGACTCCATGGCAGTGAGTGAGAGAAGAAAAACGTAAGGAAGCCCTTGTGTTGCAAATGGTTAAGCACTTGGCTGCTATTTTGGTTACTTTGTGCTTCTCTAAAATAAGACACCACCAATGGATGGCTTTAACCAGCAGGGCTTTATTCTCTTAAGTTTTGGAGGCCAGAAGTCTATGTTAAAGTGCTAGGCTCTAGGGACTGGTTGAAAGCCTCTCAACTTTGGTCTTCAGCTCTGCCTCTTGCTCCTGACCCACTGAAGCTGGAGGATTTTTTCACTCAGGCTGCTGCTGGCTGCTGAGGCTGACAAACCCAAGGTCAACAAGTAAAAAGACATAGTCCCAATATTACCAAACCACACAGCAGGCCATTGATTCAAGTCCCATTAACAGTCTCAGGATCAGTAGAGCATGGCAGGCTGTTGAATGAAAACTTGGGTACTTGCAGGGTCCAAGCATGTCAAAAAAGCTGGAAACTCTCCTCAAAGTTGCTTCTTATATACTGGAGGCAGGCTATATCCCTAAAGCAGCTACTCAGCTGCTTCAGTGGATTCCACCATGAAATTAATTATGAATCTCACCATGGGGAATAACTACATCCAGCTGCCTAGCCACTGAAAACCAGGCTCTGCCAAGTTGACACATAACCTTAACTGCCACAGCTGCTAATTGAAAGAAAGCTTGGTGCTTGGAATCCACCAAAATCTGTACAGGAGAATGCCCTGACTTCTTCCCTAAAAGATTTCAGCCAAGGAAACCTTATGAGCATTTTCATCTGTCACTCATGTAGGGTCATTATGATTCAGAATTGACTCAATGGTACCCAACAATAAGATAACCTAACAGGACCTTTTTCAAGTTATAGAAATGTGATTTTATATTGCTGAGGCTGATGAACTGCTAAAGAAGAGGGCTAAGGTTGAGCTTTGTGTTTTATGGCAATGGCTAAGTCCCCCTCAGAAAAATTCTAACAATGCTGTAAAGATCGTTATATACATTTACTGTGTGTGGCATTCAGCAGTCTGCAAACAATTTTCAAGTGAGGTCCTGCATATCTCACTTTTAGTTGGATGCCTGCACACCTGCTTTGCTGCTGGCAGTATTACCAAATAGCTTTAAGTGGATCTACTTTTAAATATTTGAAAACATTTATGTTATTGAGATGCCCTGATAGTTCATGTGATGAGGATCTTAAATTTTTAATTTTTTTCCCTATGAGGATGAATTTTACAGGACTCGATCAATGCATAATAGAGAGATATTAAAACATGATTTTCCTTGTTCTTTTGAAATGTAGAATTTAAAAAGTTATTTTAAGCAGAACCCCAAGAATATTTTACAATTGGCCTATGTCCTTTATCTATTAAGCATCCAGATGTTAATATACAAAACAGCCTTTTAGAAATTTATTTATTATACTCCCACTATAACTCAATGAATATTCATTTAATATATGTAAATGAGAAATTTTCACATCACTTTCCAATTTAGTACCCAAGCTAGCTGTATTTCTTGAAACTTTATTTCTCACTTCTGAATGATTGCAAATATAAAGTAAGCATTTAAGAATAGTTCAGTGGTAGCAATAAGTACACATTTACATATAACTACTGGAAATTGAAAGATAGTAAGTTTTACTATTAATCCTTACTATTAATCCTTAGTTATGTATCATTAATATGGGATACAGATCCCATATTAATGATACATAACTAAGGATTAATAGTACCAATGCAATATTTTAGTATTATAGTATGTTAGGACTGAGAGAAAACAGCTCTTAACCCTTCAGTGAGATAAATAGTTAAAGCTTTTTTCAAAAAAAGCCAGCTATTATTGAGTCAACTCTGAGCCATGGTGACGTGAAGTATATCAGAGTAGAACTGTACTCCATAAAGTTTTCAATAGTGATTTTTTAGAAGTAAATTGCCAAGCCTGTCTTTCAAGGTACCTCTGGATGAACTTAAACCTCCAATATTCAGTTAGCAGCCAAGCACATTTATACCACCTGAAACTCCAAACCAAAGCTAAAAGAAGTTAAAGGACTTGTTTAAGGTAGCACAGTTAGTAAATATCCCATGATTCTAGGTCAAGCATTTTCACTGTTGTTGTAACACCAATTTTCATATACATGTTCTTAAGATAGTGTGACTATTTTTCAAATTTTCTATTATTCAAATATACACACTAACCACTAATGCCAAATATGGAGAAATTGAAGATTTTTACCAACTTCTAAAGTGTGATATTGATCAAACATGCAGTCAAGATGCATTGATAATTACTAGTGATTGGAATATGAAAGTTGGGAACAATGAAGAAGGATCAGTAGTTGGGTAATATGACCTTGGTAATAGATAAGATGCTGGAGATAGCATGATATAATTTGGAAGATCAAAAAACTAATAGTCGAAAATACCATTTTTCAACAATATAAATGGTAATTCTACACATAGATCTCACCAGAAGGAATACACAGCAATCATAGTGGCTACATCTGTGGAAAGAGATGATGATTCAGTGTCATCAGTCAGAACAAGGCCAAGGTCCATCTGTTGAAGAGACCATCATTTCTCATATGCAAGTTCAAACTGAAGTTGAAGAAAATTAAAACATGCTCACAAAAGCCAAAATACAACCTTGAGCATATGCCTCCTGAAGTTAGAGAAAGTTAGAGACTTCTCAAAAGTATATTTGATGCACTGATTAGCAATGACCAAAGACCAGACAAGTTGTGGGATGACATCAAGAACATCATTCATGAAGAAAGCAAAAGGTCATAAAAAGATAGAGAATGAAAAGACTAAAATGGATGTGAGAAGAGACTCTGAAACTTGTTATTGAACATAGTTAAACCAAAAGTGAAAGGAAGAAATGATGAAATAAATGAACTGAGCAAAAGATTTTCAAAGGGGGCTCAAGACAAAGTAAGTACTATAATGAAATGTTTAAAGATATGGAGTTAAACAATCAAAATGCAAGAACATGCTTGGCATTTCTCAAGCTGAAAGAACTGGAAAATAAAACCAACCCTCAAGTTGCGTTATGGATGAAGTCTATGGGCTCAAGCATAGCAAAGAGTGTGAGGGTGGCACAAGACCGGGTAGTGTTTCATTCTCTTGTACACAGGGTTGTTATGAGTAAGAGCTGACTCAACAGCATCTAACAACAGCAGCATGGGCAAAATATTGAATGATGCAGGAAGCATCCAAAGACGATGGAAGCAATACCTAGAGTTACTGTACCAAAAAATATGGGTCAACATTCAGTCATTTCAGTTGTTGTTGTTGTTGTTGTTGTTAAGTGCCGTCGAGTCGTTTCCGACTCATAGCGACCCCATGCACAGCAGAACGAAACACTGCCCGATCCCGCACCAGCCC
>NW_006921817.1:5302321-5309519 GCF_000298275.1 Orycteropus afer afer | reverse complement strand
TGTTCTGTTCGAACGACAGCCTCCTGGTCAAGGTACAGATTCCTCATGAGTACAATCAAGTGCTCAGGGATTCCCATTCTTCTCAATGTTATCATTTCAGTAGGGAGCATATAATCAAGAACTAATGGTATTGAAAGAGGAAGTCCACACTGCACTAAAGACATTTCCTAAAAACAAGGCTTTAGGAATTGATGGAATACCAATTTAGATATTTCCTCATATGGATGACTGGAAGCACTTACTCATCTAAACCAAGAAATTTGGAAGACAGCTACCTGGCCAATTGACTGGAAGAGATCCATGTTTGTTCCTATTCCAAATAAAAGTGACCCAATAGAATGTAGAAATTATTGAAAAATATAATATTACACACAAGTAAATTTTTGCTGAAGATAACTCAAAAATAATTGCAGAAGTACATTGATAGAGAACTGTCAGAAATTCAAGACAGATTCAGAAGAGGACTTGAATTAGGGGTGTTATTGCTGATGTCTGATGAATTGTGAGTGAAACAGAGAATACCAAAGAGATAGTTACCTGTGTATTATTGACTAAGCAAAGTCATTGGACTGTGTGGAGCATAGAAAATGATGCATAACATTTAGAAGAATGAGAATTCCAGAACACTTAATTGTACTTGTGGGGAACCTCTACATAGACCAAGAGGCAGTCATTTGAACAGAAAAAAGGAATACTGTATGGTTCAAAATAAGCAATGCTTTGCGTCAAGGCTGTATCCTTTCACTATACTTATTATTGTGTATGTTGTACAAGTAATTTGAGAAGCTGAACTGTATGAAGATGAATATGACATCTGGAGAAAGACTCATTAACAACTTGTGATATTCAGATGACATAACGTTTCTTGCTGAAAAAGTAAAGAAGACTTGAAACATTTACTGGCGAAGATCAAAGAGCACAGCTTTCCATATTGATTACACCTCAACAAAGGGAAAACAAAAATCTTCACAACTTGACCAATAAGCACCATCAAGATAATTGAAAAAAAAATATTGAAGTTGTCAAGAATTTCATTTCACTTAGATCCACAGTCAATGTCCATGGCCTCAACAATCAAGATATCAAATGGCATATTTAACTGGGTGCAGTGAATTGCTTGATGTGGTACTTCTAGCCATTGTCCTCCATTCTGTGATGTTTTGTAAATCCCATTATCCATGCTTGTTTGGGGTGCTGTGGTAGTTAAGGTCAGATAGCAACTTGGCTGGGCAGCTGGTAGTAGTCATTCCCTGTAATGACTGGCAATCAACTCTGTGATGGGACTTAGGTTAATTCTGTTGGAGCAACACAGGTGGAATGTATCTTGAGTCCTGCCTTGCTGGAGGGTATAATTCAAATCACCACCCTTAGCTTCCCTGAGGGTATACCTACAAATCTCCTGGGAAGTTTCGCTCTCCTCTTGCTCTGGCTTTGTGTCTTGGATCATCCTCATCTCACCCCTGGATTTGGGACAGCAGCCATCATCTGATCTGCTGATCGAGGTTCATCAAACCCCGAGAGTTGGGAGGATCCAACAGAACTACTCATGGACCCAGGACTCACCAGCCTGCCAGTCCCCACCACTACTACGTGAGACGAACACTTGGGTGGTGTCTGTGAGTTCTGTGAGGCGTTACAGTGAAATACAGAACCCTAAGACTGGGGAAATTACTGGGAGGAGGAGGAGGAGTTAATGTCTGAAATGATGGAGTGGCATGGTAGTTTGGACATTTGGGACATCTTTGACTTCCACCTCATGGGGACCGGCCTCATGCTGATCTTTCTAAGAGAAATTGTTCAAGCACTGGGCAAGTCTGCTGTAAAGATGTTAGAAAGTCTAGAGTGTTAGAAAGCAAAGATGTCACTTTGAGGACTAAGGCATACCTGATCCCAAGTTATGGTATTTTCAACTGCATCATATGCATGCAAAAGCTGTACAATGAATAAGGAAAACTGAAGAAGAATTGATGCCTTTGAATTATGGTGTTGACAAAGAATTCTGAATATACCATGGACTACTAGAAGAATGAACTATCTTGCTGGAAGAATGAACTATCTTGGATATAGTATAGTCAGAATGATCCTTAAAAGTGAGGTTGTTGAGACTTCCCTTCATGTACTTTTGACATGTTGTTAGGAGAGCCAGTCCCTGGAGAAGGATGTCATGCTTGGTAAAGTAGACAGTCTGTGAAAAAGAGGAAGACTCTTAATGATATTGATGGACACAGTAGCTTCATAAAATGGGCTCAAGCATAGCAATGGTTATGAGGATGGTGCATGACTGGGTAGTGTTTCATTCTGTTGCACACAAGGCCACTATGAATTGGAGTCTAGTTGAGTTCAACTAATAACAACAACAAAGTAGTGTGTATAAACAATAGTGCTTTAAAATTATGAGTCTTCTTAGAAAATGTTATAATATCTATAGTGGTGGGTCTCAGAACTGAAATGTGCCTAAGAATTAGATACAATTTTTATTTAAAATAAATATTCTTGAGTTCCATCTCCAATAGGTCTGTGAAAGTATGTGTAATAGAATTTGGATGATGTTTACAATTAGTGATTCAAAGTTATGTGGTAAACAGTTTGATATTTTATAATCACTTCATTCAAGCCTAGAATAAGCTTATAGAATATAATCTGAAACCTGTATATCAAAAGCATACAATTTTTATATGGCCATGGAGAATTAAGTCTCTCAAAATCACAAGGAGTTTTAAAAGACACACACACACAAATGTGAAAATAATGAGAAAATGAAAATTATTTTTTTAAGCTTTCAAAGGCATGGTGGTTAAGAGCTTGGGGCTAACAGAAACATTGTCAGGTTGAACTCAACAGCCATTCCATGGGAGAAAGATGGTGACCTGCTCCTGTGAAGATTTACAGCCTTGGAAATGCTATTGGGCAGTTCTACTCTGAGCTTTTGGGTCGCGATGAGTCAGATCAACTCTAAGGCAAAGGGTTTGTTTAATTGAATTATCTCACTCCAACTTTTGTTGACAGTGTATGCCCTTCCCCTATTTCACCAGCCAACAGTAATAAGGTTAGAGAATGCCTATGGGAGAAAATGAATTTCCCTGTCAAGTCACATATGCCTGTGGTAATTTAGTAAAACATTTATTTTCATACAAAAAGTGATATAATTAAATGACTCTATTTCTTATCCTAAATACGTATATTGTTGTTGTTATGTGCCGTCGAGTCGGACCGACTCATAGCGACCCCTCCTTGGGTTTCTAAGGCAGTATCACTATGGAAGTAGATTGCCTCATCATCGTTTTGAGGAGTGTCTGGTGGGTTTGAACCTCCAGCCTTCTGGTTAGCAGTCAAGTGCCTTAGGCATTATGCTACCAGAGCTCCCAAATACGTATACAACTATCAATCAAAGAGATGCAACTAAGTTAATGTGCAGAATGAAATAATCTACTGTAATTATTTAAGGAAAACTTCACCTATCAAACTAGGTAAAGAAAGGTGACCAGGTTTTATTTTATCTACTTAGTAAAATGTAAGTTACTTTTTTTAATTTTCTAGGTTCCAAAATTAATTATGCAACATTTCATTATCCAGACTTACACACATTTGGCATGAAGACAAAGAAAAAAATGGTTCATGTGAGATTAGCCCAAATCAAACTTCTTATCTACTTAGTAGTCATGACTTATCTGTTTGCTTCATAAAAATCCCTGGCTTTATCTTCCTGTGTTCTACCTCCTAGAACACTTTCAGAATGAAATCATGTTTAATAAATTTCTCTGTCTCTTAAACTTCCACTTAGTTCCTAAGTATAGAAGTTCTTTCTTCCTCTCAGGTGTATGTTTATGTACCAACCATACTTTTGAGGATGAAAACCTTTGGTTTGGACTTGGTACCTCTTGTGCAAAGCCCCATGGACATCCTCATTTGATGTGACTTACAGGCTTTTTTCCTAACATTCTCTGAGCTTCCAACCCAGACGTGTGGCCATATTTTGAAATGGTGCACAAGAAGAGAGAAATGCACAGATACTGGTATTAGAGACTTTATTTTGATTATTTAAGTCAAACATCAAGTTTTAGTTTTAAGGAGTAATCAGTAGGATTTGACCAAAACATGTATTGTTTTTTCTTCACATTTACTGGACTTATAATTTTGGGGCTAGAACTTTACTCAAGATATAAGTAAATGGCAAATAGTGAGTGAATTCCTTTCATAGGGATTTAATGACCTTTATCTACAAACTAAGAGCCCTGGTGGCACACTGGTTAAGCACTCTGCTCCTGTGGTTAAAATCCATCAGCTGCTCCTCAGGAGAAAGATGTGGCAGTCTGCTTCGGTAAAGATTTACAGACTTAGAAACCCTATGGGGAAATTTTACTCTGTTCTGCAGGGTCATTATGAGTATGAATTAATTTGACAGCAGTGGGTTTTGTTAGGATATTTGAAAACTAATTTACCTGGGTGGTACAAATAGTCTGTGTGTGACACTAACCTAGAAGTTGGTAATTCGAACTCACCCAGTGGAGTTGTGGAAAAAAGCCTGCAATCTTCTTCCACAAAGATGACAGGCAAGAAAACTCTATGAAGCATATTTCTGCTCTGTAACACATAGCATTGCCAAGAGTTGCAATGAACTCAACCGCAGTTGAGTTGGGTTTTTGGTTGGTCTGCAAACTATAAAGTTCAATTAATTCTCTCTCTGAGTGTGAAAAAAAAATGTTTTATTTATTTATGTATTTTTAAAATTTTGGCGAACATACACACAACAAAGATAAACTATTTCAACAATTTCTACATGTACAATTCAGTGAAATTAATACATTGTTCATGTTGTACTATTTTCACTATAAAACCAAGTTACTACAATTTGACATCTATATGAATAAAATACTGTCCACAAGAAGAGCTAAAATGTATTGAGTCCTTGTTTTGTATGTCGCATTATTGAAAGTATATAACTTTTATCCCCTCAGTCCTCACAATACACTTATGAAATGGGTACTGTGATTATAACTATATGGGAAACTGTGGTGCACAAAGATTGGATAACTCTCTCACATGAAACAGGTAATATGTGATAGAGCTGAGTTTCTGAGTGGCCTGGGGCCCAAGAATATCTTCCTGGTTCTCTCTCTCTCTCTCTCTCTCTCTCTCTTTCTCTCTCTCTCTCTCTCTGTCACTCTCTCTCTCTCTCTGTCTCTCTCTCTCTCACTTTATTTATTTTTCTTTTGCTTTACGTGGGAATTTACAGAGCAGAATTTGTTTAATATTCAACATTTTGTGTACATTTGATTTCATTCCCCAATTACTATCCCAATCCTAACCCACTCCCCTCCTCTCCCTTCCCAGTAAGCCTTCCCAGTGCCCTTCTCAGATATGTACTCCTATCTGTCCAGCTTTTCCTCCATGTGAATGTTGCCCCTCTGGTGCCCCATGGCCATTGCTCCAAGGAATGTATTTCTGCAGAGTAGGTGGCTGCATCGTCCTGGGTTGAGTGTTCTGCATGTAAGTCTTATTTACTGTCAGCCTAAGAGCCAGCCCTTGGGAGTGAGTTTTATCCCAGGCCCAGAGTGTATCCCAGGGCCATAGTCTTGGGGGTCCTATCAGACTTCATCTGACCAGTAATTCTGGTCATTATTGTATGTACGTTACTTTTAATCTTTATATAAACTTGAAGAAGGTTTTTTTTTTTTTTTTTTCCACCTAGATTCTTGACCCAAAGCTTATCACTCTCCTGTTTAAATTAAGGTTTGGGTACATTTAAAGAGGAGAAGAAAAGAAAGATGTATATCCTAAATCAGTTTTTGAATTTTAGAAATGAGTATTTTAATACATTTGCATTAATTGAAATTCAAGAAGTATTTTAGTTTTTCAGGTCTCAGACAAGCAGAAGTAATCTTGAAATAAATATCATGCTCATTTGAACATGTTAAAATCTACTCATTTCCACTCAATTAAATGTAATAGCAATGGAAACAAAGGAGATTGAGGAATTAGATATATGAGTATTGTTGTGTTTGAATAGACAATTTTTTCATATAAATTGTTAGACCTAAGTATATACAGTTATACTTAACTCCTGTGTGATTGTTTGTAAAATTAAATTAGTTTAAATATTTATATTATAAAACCATGCAATAAACCAATAATTTAATGTCAAATTTTCAATAAATTTAACACTATTTTCCACTGTTAGAAATAAAATATATTGCCAATGAAAATCTTACATGCAAATAAGTTTAAACAAAGGATGCTATTTACTCTCTTGACAATTGGGAACATCTATGACTAGTGGCAATTGTTAAATTCTAAACAAATAAACAAAAATTAAAATGCTGGCCCACTGTGGTCTATAATCTTAGAAGGATAGCTAGTAATTGAGTTGCAAAAGTTATTTTAAGTCTTGCTTATTCCTGTGATAGTTCCTGGATAATACAGTCATGACTTAAGGACTAATTCTGTAGGGATGATATCTGTGCACTCAGATTAAAAAAGAAAGAAAGAAAGAGGCTTAATATAAGTGCAAAGGGGAATGAGACACTATCAGCAAAGCACAACATTGATCTCATCTGGATTCTGTTCTTCTTTAGAGAGAGGAAATAAAGGAAGTAATTTATTAAGTGTAATATATGAAAGCATCATTTGTTGCATGTATATAAAAACAAACTAAACTCACTGTCCTTGAGTTGGATCTGACTCATAGCAACTCCTCTTTGGGTTTCCAAGGCAGTATCACTAAGGCAGTAGATTGCCCAATCTTCCTTCCTAGGAGTGGCTGGTGGGTTTGAACCACCAGTCTTCTGGTTATAAGTCAAATGGCTTAGGCACTATGCCACCAGAGCTCCCATTAGAGAGATGCAAACCAAAACAACAATGAAATACCATCTGGCTGAACACTAGTAGCAAACTTCAACAAGACAGAAAATAACAAATGATGGTGAGGATGTGGAGAGATTGGGACTCTCATACACTGCTGGTGGGACTGTAAAATGATCCAATCATTGTGGAAAATTATATGGTGTTCTATAAGGTGAATAATAGTAGAAAGCTGTGTCCTCATTTCATTGCAAATATCTTTTTACAGTGACCTAAACAGCAGCTATATACATGGACTTTCCCAGATAGAGAACACAGGAATAGTGCCTAAGGCATTTGACTCTATGGCAGTAAGTTTGCTATTTTGGTTATATATATGTTGTTGTTGTTGTTATGTGCC
>NW_006921817.1:5269729-5301186 GCF_000298275.1 Orycteropus afer afer | reverse complement strand
GACCCCTCCTTGGGTTTCCGAGGCAGTATCACTACGGAAGTAGGATTGCCCAACCTTCCTTCCAAGGAGTGGCTGGTGGGTTTGAACCGCCAGCCTTCACACACTGAAGTTTACTGCAATAATTAACATCTCCATTTATCTAACATCTTATTTATCTAACACCTTATTTATCTAACATTTTATTTATCTAACATCTCCATTTATCTAGACCGAGGCACTGGTGCTTCCATGTAGAATTCTCCCTTTCTGTGCAGGAGACCAGGGTACCACTGCACATTTGTCAGTGGAGGCTTAAATACTATGATGAACAAGTTTCAGTGAAGAAAACTGACCAATGAAAATGCTATAGATCACAACTGTCCAGTCTCCAACTGATCATGGGAATGGCATAGGACTGGGCAGCATTTTGTTCCAAAGTGAATGGGGCCTCAATGAGATGGGGGCCCACTGGATGGCAGCTAACAGTAACCTAAACTCAATCCAAACCCATTGACACAAAGTTGATTTCCACTCATGGTGACCTCATGTGCTACAGCACAGAATTGTTCCACAAGGTTTTCTTGGGTGTATACTTTATGGAAGTAGATCATCAGCTTTTCTTCAAAAGCATGGCTGGTGAGTTTAAACTATTAACCTTTAGGTTAGTGCTCAAGTGCAAACTGCTGATATGATCTTAACAACACTTATATAAAATAGATAAATTAATTTTTGGTTGTTGTTTGAAAAAGTTGCAGCAAAATCATTTTACAATAGAATTATGTTTTTTTCTGAAGTGGTTACTGAAAAATGTATTAGCATTTTCCCAAATAAATGTTACTGAACAATAGAACATTAAAGATTCCTTTAAAAGAAAAGGACAGATTCTCATGGCATAGAGGAGAAAGCATGGCTATAGAAGTGCTTGAACTTCAGCTCCAAAACTTAATGCATGTCTTCAATGTGAGTTACAGCATATAAAACATGACAGAGGATAAACATACATAAACTGCCGTGTACACACACACACACACACACAAAACATAAATACTCACTTAATGGTAGTTTTCTATTTTCTATTCACTTTCCAGTCAGTAAAATTTGGTGACTTGAGACATACTTTGACTCCCGGACATTTATGTCATTCCACTGTTCCATTAACACCATGGGATGAGAGAGAGGAAAATTACCAATGAGGCCTATTGTGATGGTGGTAACTGGGAAAAAAAAAAGTTGAATGAATCATAAATAAAAATAAAGCCTTATGATAATTTATGTGGTATGTAGTGAGAATGCTAGATTAATAAATGCACACAAAAACCAAAAATCAAACCTGTTGCTATGCAGAGGATTCAAATTCATGGGGACACTATGTGCTATAGAGCAAAACTGCTCCATAGGATTGTCTTGGGTGTAACCTTTATGGAAGCAAATAACCAAAACTGTCTTTCTTGGAGCTACCAGGTGGGTTTGAACTACTGATCTTTAAGTTATTAGTTGAGCACAAAATATGTGTGCCAGCCAGCGGCCTTAATAAATACATAACATACATTTAATTGCCTAAGGCATTTGACTGCTAACTGAAAGACTGGCAGTTCAAACCCACCAGCCACTCCTCAGAAGGAAGGTTAGACAATCTACTTCCATAGTGACACCACCTCGGAAACCCAAGGAGGGGTCACTATGAGTTGGATCTGACTCGACAGCAGTGAGTTAGTTGAATTGAATGTGGTGTTAGATATGACAACTTCTTTGCAGAATATGACTTAATACTCTGAGTAAATTTAAATTTTGACAGTTTTCTTTTGTTTCTTTCTCTAAGCCTTTGAGATTTTAATATATTAATACTAGCTTAACTGAACCCACATGAAAAGGAGACTTACATTCATGAATAATGAATGATATTGTATGACATTAAAATCAATCTCACTAAATAAAACATAATCATTTTTTCTGACAAGTTATTTAATACAGCCATGTGCAAGAGCTTTATTCCATATGACAATTCACTGATCACAACTGTATCTGAAAATACTTTGAAACCAATCGAATTTTTGTTCATTCAATTTTCAAATATGTGCCAAAAACAAGTGGGGGATAAAACCAGTCTTTGATTTTAAGAATGTGACAGAGTTTAAGAATCTGTCACGTTTATGCCTTTACAGCAGGAATATTCACAATGACATCAATATGTAGATATCCTAACATGCACATAGGACTGTGTTGAGAATCATACAAGAAACACCGGAAAAATTACATATCATCTTCTACACTGGAAAGAAGTGGCCTTGTGCCCCTTGATGTGTATAGTAGGTTTTGATGAAAATAAACTGTATATAGAAGGTATCATGTGTTAATAATTGTGAGCACTCATTAAGTATTGTTGTTGGTAAGTACCTTCGAGTTATCTCTGACTCATAGTGACCCCCTGTATAGCAGAATGAAACACTTCCCAGTCCCGTGCCAGTCCCAGGATCCTTCCTATACCTGAATCCATTGTTGTAGCCACTACATCAATCCATCTTGTTGAGGCCTGACCCTTTTCCATTGACACCTCTGCGTTACCAAGCATGATATCTTTCTCTACAAAATGGTCCTTCTTACAACATGACCAAAATAGGTGAGATGAAGTCTGGCCATTCTCTCCTCCAAGAAGCATTCTGGCTGCAGTTTTTCCAGGATAGATTTGTTAGTTCTTTTACGAGTTCATGGTACTTTCAGCATTCTTCTCGAACACCACAATTCAAAAGCATCAACTCTTCTTCGGTCTTCCTCATTCATTGTCTAACTCTCACATGCATATGAGGCAATTGAAAACACCATGCCTTGTGCCAGGCACACTTTAATCTTCAAGGAGATATCTTTGCTCTTCAGCTGCTGAAAAAGGTCTTTTGCAGCAGATTTGCCCAATGCTATACATCATCTGATACTTGACTACTGCCTGCATTGGTGTTGATTGTAGAACCAAGTAATATGAAGTCCTTGACAACTTCAATCTCCATTTATTGTGATACTGCTTATAGGTCCATCTATAAGATTTATACAAAAAGAATTTTTTTGTTTTCTTTATAATGAGGTGTAATCCATACTGCAGACTGTAGTTTCAATCTTCATCAATAAGTGCTTCAACTCATCCTCATTTTCAGCAAGCAAAGTTGTGTCATCATCATATCACAGATTGTTAAAGAGTCTTGCTTCAGTCCTGGTGCCACGTTATTCTTCATATACTGCAGCTGCTTGGGTTATTTGCTCAGCATATAGATTTAATTAAGTATGGTGAAAGGATACAACCCTGATGTACTCCCTTCTTGATTTTAAACCATGCAGTGACCCCTTGTTCTGTTTGAATGACAGCCTCCTAGTGTATATACAGGTTCCTCATAAATGCAATTAAGTGTTCGGGAATTCTCATTCTTCTCAATGTTATACATGACTTTTTATGATGCACACAGTTGGATGCTTTTGCATAGTCAATAAAACACAAGTAAACATCTTTCTGGTATTCGTTGCTTCAGCCAACATCCATCTGACATCAGCAATGCTATCTCTCATTCTATGTCCTCTTCTAAGTCCAGGTTGCATTTCTGGAATTTCTCTGTCAATGTACTGCTGCAACCATTTTTGAATTATCTTCAATAAGACTTTACTTGAGTGAGATGTTAATTATATTGCTCAACAATTTCCACGTTCTGTGAGCTCACCTTTCTTTGAATGGGTACAAATATGGATCTCTTTCAGTCAGTTGGCCAGGTAGCTGTGTTCCAAATTTCTTGACACCAAGTGAGTGCCCCCAGGGGGATATTCATTTGTTGAAACATCTTAGTGGGTATTCCATCAATTCCTGGTGCCTTGTTCTTCACCAATTCTTTCAGCACAGCCTTCACTTCTTCCTTTAAAACTATTGTTTCTTGATCATATGCCACTTCTTGAAATGGATGAACATTGACCAATTTTTTTTTGGGGGGGGGTACAGTGACTCTGTGTATTCTTTCCATCTTTTCTTGATGTTTCCTGCAGCATTCGATATATTGCCCATAAAATCTTCCAGTATTGCAACTTGAGGCTTAAATTTTGTCCTCAGTTCTTTCAGCTTGAGAAATACTAAGTGGTTCTTCCCTTTTGGCTTTCCAAATCCATGTGTTTGCACACTTCATTGTAATAATTGACTTTGTCTTCTCAAGTCGCTTATGAAATCTTCTGTTCAGCTCTTTTATCTTGTCATTTCTTCCATTTGCTTTAGCTACTCTTCATTCAAGAGCAAGTTTCAGAGTCTCTTAAGACATCTATTTTTGTCTTTTCTTCCTTTCCTATCTTTTTAATGACCTTTTGCTTTCTTCATAGATGATGTTCTTGAGGTCATCCCACATTCCCTCTGGTTTTTGGTCATTGGTATTCAATGCATCAAATATATTCTTTAGATAGTCTCTAAATGCAGAAGGGATATATTCCAAGTCATATTTTGGCTCTCATGGACTTACTTGTTTTAATTGTCTTCAACTTCAACTCGAACTTGTATATAAGCAGTTGATTGTCTGTTCTACAATCAGCTCCTGGCCTTGTTTTGGCTGAAGATCTAGAGCTTTTCCATCACCTCTTGCCATAAATGTTGTCAGTCTGATTCCTGTGTACTCCATCTGACAAAATCCATGTGTATAGCTGCTGTTTGTGTTGTTGAAAAAAGGTATTTGCAATGAATAAGTCATTGATCTTGCAAAATTCTATCATACGGTCTCCAGCATTATTTCTATCACCAAGGCCAAATGTTCCCGCTACCGCTGATTCTTCTTTGTTTCCAACTTTTGCATTCTAATCACCAGTGATAATCAGCACATCTTGAGTACATGTTTGGTCAATTTCAGCCTGAAGAAGTTGGTAAAAATCAATTTCCTCATCTTTGGCTTTGGTGGTCGGTGCATAAATTTGAATAATTGTAGTATTAACTGGTACATAAGGTTTTCACTTTCACTCAAAGATCAACTCTTTGAGAAGGGGATGGTCTCTTCCTTCTTCTGAGGCTGTCTCAGTCTGGAAGCTCCCCTGAATTCCGTCCACCATAAGCAACCCTGCTGGTGTTTGAAATACCAGTGGCACAACCTCCAATCTCACAATAACACAGAAGCTAACACAGTATTAAGTATTAGGCACTTTTAATCCTACAATTGTCCAATAAACTGAGTTTATTAACTTCATTTTATAGATGGAAAAACAGAAGTACAGAGAGGTTAAGTGACATACTTAAATTCACAGTCATAGTGTATGTAAATCAGTACAAATATAAACCAAATTCCATATTCACATCCAAATTCCATACTCTTCTGTGTTATGTTGTCTTCGTATAAGCTGATTAATCATTTCCTTTTCACCAAAGCTTTCCCTCAGACATTAAAAGTGTTGCTTTCTTACTAGAGAATGCATAAGGTAATAAATTAATTGACTTAGTTAAAAATCCTTCTAAGTTTCCATCTGGCTTGGAAAATGGGTCGTGGTTACTCCAGAGAGAAATGGTTAAAAAAAAAAAAAATCCTTCATTGACTTATAAAGAATTATTGTATTTGACAATATTCAAAGCTTACTTAACTGGCTGAGTGATAAATAAAATTTTGGATAAAAATTCCATTTTTTTTTTCCCAGTCCCATGATTATTTGGTTTGTAGAAGAGAAAATGGATCAGGGATTATTATTATGATTAAAATCTACAGAGGATATGGTCAGATAACAAATTATTCTTCAACAGGTATTGAAGTTACTTAAAAATAAACCTGCACAAACCTTTGTAAGAGGAGCTCATTGAGTTAAGGAACATGTATGTTCTTTCCCAAATGTGTGATTACAGGTGTCTTTAGAAACCACAGCGTATTTTACAAGTATGGAAAATGTTTTCCTCATTTCCAAGCCCAGAGATTGAAAAGAAATTGATATATCATTCAAGCATTATTACAATAAGCATCTTTCACATCCCCCAGGCTTCTCATATTTTACTTGTTAAAATGTGCTCACTTTTAATTACCATTCTTATTAAATAGCATTCATATTTGAATAACATTTATTAAGTTTAGTTTTTATTGCTCAACTTCTATGGAAATTAATTACATTTTACAAAAATCACCAGATTCTAAATCAAGAAGCAAATTTTAAAAATTAATAATGTAAGTTAGTAATTGCAGAAGAATATAATCACATTCCAGAATATCAAATAAATGGCACATTAACCATACATGTTGAATCACTTATGGATCATGGATGTGAAGCTCAGTGGGAGGGTAGATGAGTCTGGGTGGGAGTGACGTCCACAGGCGTGTACAGATAAGAGCACCAGAGGTTGGATTTGATGGGAAAGAACCCAAGAAAATGTATGGACTTGTTGGCAAGATGGAGTGAGGAATTCCTTGTGAGCAGAATGCCTAAATTCATAACTAAGGGAGATGTAGAGAGAAGTAAAAAAAAAAAAAAAAATAGCAAAGTTGTGTCAAGCATATGAATGAGACATGAAGCATAGAGACATGAACATGATAATTCAGGCTGTCCAAGAGCTAATTTTTACAGATGTGCTAGATTTCATTTACATCTAAAGTGTTAGGTTACTTAAAGATGCTGAGCTAGACTGAAATGATACTCTATATCCTCCTCTTTTAGCGAAATTGATAATCCAACTCACAAGCAATGCATTTCCCTTTGGGTGTAAACAAACTTTTTGTTTTTCTGAGAAATGGAGTTCCCATGAATTTGTAGTCTTTAGTTTCAGCAGGTGTATATAATGGTCTATATAATCATCTTTACTCATCATTATCCTTTTTTGTAAATCAAAGGTAATTTTCTCATTAATGTTCTGGGAATTATGTGTAATAAAAACAAGTACAAATAGAATTTATATCTTTAAGAAACTCAAGGTCCAAATGAGAATACAAGACTGAAGGACATGAAAATTAAATAGCCATAGAAGAGTTTGGATACTGAAGTTGGATAAATGTGTCAAATATTGGGACTATTTCTTACTGGCTGTCTATTTGAATATGATATTTATCCTCTGAAACCTCATTTTCCTCATCAAAGCCAAGATAATTGATTGCAGGATAAAATTAGATAATATTTATCTATCAAATTACTTGCTCACTTCACACATAACATATTGAACACACAACCATAATTATTGTCACTGAATTTTACTGATTGCTGCAAATGGAGCTAAAAGAATGAGAAGGAGCATTCAGTTTGAGTTTACAATATATAGTCTATCATCAGCTTATAAAATGCCAGTCATTGTGTGTCTGGTAAATGAAATGTCACATTAGTTATAAAAGCTAACTATATTGGAATCAAGATTTGATAAAATTATTATTTCTTTGGAAACTCTTTTCTGGTATTACCAACTTCATTACTTTGAAGAACTGATTTAATGTCTTTATTCATTTGTTTGCTCATCTGAATAAGCAATGATATTGTTGTTGTTGTTGTTATGTGCTGTCCAGTTGGACCTGACTCATAGCAACCCCTCCTTGGGTTTCCAAGGCAGTATCGCTATGGAAGAGATTGCCCCATCTTCCTTCTGAGGAGTGGCTGGTGGATTTGAACTGCCAGCCTTCTGGTTAGAAGTCAAGTGCCTTAGGCACTATAAAATGATAAATATCTCAGTATAGGCTGAACATTTTTTCATTAAAAGCGTCATATATATAAGTATTAAATGAAGGTATCAAAGAAATGGAAGAACATAGAACAGTGACCATGAGTACTATGGACCTGCAGAACTTGATGATCATATGCTAAGTAGAATTCTATGTCTTTTGTCAAAAACAGAATCCTTCATTTGGAGATTCAGCACAATGCTAAGTAATCACTTTCTAAGAAATTTCATACCATATCGTAGATAACTTCAACTTGGTTTCCATAGCCACAAGAAAATTTAATGATTATTTCAGTAGAATATTTACAAGATGATCATTAAATATAAAGCAATCTTAAAAGCCAAGGACCATGAAACCTAAGAAAGAGTTTAACTTTAAAAAAATTCAATTCTTGTTTAGAGAAGTGAGAGAAAGTTATTATTGTTTTAATGGAGGAGTCAAGTCATTTATCAACTGGAATCTCATGTTTTTAAAGACAACTTTAATAGAATGGAAAGTGAAAGGAAATGTTAACATGCAAGGTAATTTATCTAAAATAATTTATTTTGTTAAATTAAAAAGTTTAGGCTCTATGAACTATACATGTAAAAATTAGTGATAATATTTTAAAGGAGAGATTATTACAAAGCTTATCATTTGGTTTAACTTTGGTAACAACATGGTGAATCTATACATTTGGAATTGATCAAAGAAAGGAGGAAAATTAAGAAGAATTTGCATAATCTCTCCTTACTTTGCTTTTTTTTTAAAAAAAAAAATTATTGTGATTTGGGTTAAGGTTTACAGAGCAAATTTGCTTTCCATACAGCAGCTCACATACACTGTGTCTGATGACATTGACTACAATTTCCCACAATGCAACAGCTCTCCTCCCACTTCCCCCTCATAGTTACCTCTTCCCTGTGTTCTTCCCTCTCATGCACTCCTGCTCCCTGAACTGTTTCCCTGTGCATATACAGCCCTTCTATTCTCCCATGATTGATCTCTTCAAGGAGTGTATCTACTTAGTGTAAATGTTCAGCTCATATGGGTGTCTTTTGTTTGGTTGGAAGCCACAAGTATGGGTTCAATTCCAGACCTGAGGGGCAGCAAGGAACGATAGTCTCAGTGGTTCCATCAGGCTCTATTAGACCAGCAAACCTGGTCCTTTTTTTTTTTTTTTTTTTTTTTTTTTTTTTTTTCTTTTTTAATGATTTTGAGTTTTGTTCCACATTGTTCTCCCACTCTATCCAGGATCTCCTACAAAGATCCCCCTCCAAGTGGTTGACATTGGTAGCCAGGCACCATCTAGTTCTTCTGGTCTCATAGTCATTAGGCTGTACCAGTCACTTGGACTAATTGTTCCCAGGTGCCTGGTTTTATTCATTATTCTTTGCTCTGGATGAGGAGAGCCCCATCATTGAATCTAGATGGCTGCTTGCAAGCTTTTAAGCTCCCGGTCTCTACTCACCAAAGTAGGATGTGGAACAATATTTGTGTGTAGTATGTTATGCCAATTGAGCTTGGTGTTCCCTGTGACTATGGTCCTGAGCCCACAGGTCTCACTACTCACTCCCTCTGGGTAGCTGGCTATGGCCAAGAAGTGACTACAACCTTGTCCCTTGTCAGCTCTGCTATATACCTGGGAATTCTTACAGAATATACAAATACACTCATAGAAACATTGTCTGCCAACCCTATATGTGGTCTTAGGCACACTCCCTGCTGCATGTTGTTGTTGTTGTTGTTGTTATGTGCCGTGGAGTCAGACCCGATTCATAGCAATCCCTCCTTGGGTTTCCGTGGCAGTATCACTACAGAGGTAGATTACTCCATCTTCCTTCTGAGGAATGGCTGGTGGGTTTGAACCACCAGCCTTCTGGTTAGCAGTCAACTGCCTTAGGCATTACACTACCAGACATACCTAATAGTTAAGCTTGTTCACCCATCTATCCACCCATAGATCAATGTTTGCCATCACTGACAATGCAGTACTGTATGTGCAAAAGGGTTCATCTTTGATTGCTTGACCTCCCATGTCTTCCTCTTCCTCAATGCTACTGTGGTGATCACTCATATTTGGCATATTGCCCTTCTTGTCACACAAATCAATACATGTCTCTACTTATGTAACAGTGTTCCCACCTTTTCCTTCCCACCCCTGGTAACCAAAAAAGAAAATTTCCTTCATATATAAACCTTTCCTTGCCTTTTTAAGATAACAGAATAATACATTGTTTGTCCTTCTGTGATGGACTTATTTCACTCAGCATAATATCCTCCAACTTCATCCACGTTATGCAGTATTCTTTCAATTCTGCATCAGTCTTTAGGGTTGCATAGTATTCTATTGTGTGTATGGACTACAGTTTTTGGTTATCTGTTCTGTTGATAGGTACCTAGGTTGTTTCCATCGTTTGGCTATTGTAAATAGTGCTGTGATGAACATGGGTGTGCATATATCTGTGCTTGTCCTGGCTCTCACTTCTTTAGGATATATACCTAATAATGGAATTGCTGGTTCAAATGACATTTCTAATTCCAACTTTTTATGGAATCACAGTACTTCTTTCCACAGTGGTGTATCATTTGACTGTCCCACCAGCAATGTATGAGAGTCCAAATCTCTCTGCATCCTCACCAGCATTTGTTATTTTCTGTCTTGTTGAAGTTTGCTACTAGTGCTGGGGCAAGAGCGTATCTCACTGTTGTCTTGATTTGCATCTCTCCAATGGCTAATGACCATGAGCATTTCTTCATTTGTTTGTTGGCCGCCTCAATATCGTCTTTGGTGAAGGGTTTATTCATGTCTTCTGCCCATTTTTTAAATTGGATTATTTGTCTTCTTGTTGCTGGGGTGTTGGAGTTTTCTATAAATTCTAGAGATAAGTCCCTTTTCAGATGTGTCATTGATGAATATTTTTTCTCAATCTGTAGGTTGCCTTGACTCTTTTTGAGAAGTCTTTGGAAGCACATAAAAATTTAATTTTTAGAAGGTTCCATTCATCTAGTTTCTCTTCTGCTGTTTGTGCATTTTGGGTTATGCTTGATAGTCTATTTATGCCATATATTAGGGTAAGGTAGTGCCTAAAGCCCTTGACTGCTAACCAGAAGTTTGGTGGTTCAAACTCCTCTGAAGGAAGGTTGGGAAATCTACTTCTGTAATGATACTGCTTTGGAAACACAAAGACGGGTCACTGGGAGTCAGATTTGACTCTACAGCACATAACAACAATAACAAATTTGTCCCTAGTTTTTCCTTGAGGAACTTTATAGTTTTATGTTTCACATTTAAGTCTTAGATCCATCTGGAGTTAGTTTTTGTGTATGGTGTGAGGTACAGATCTTGTTTCATCTTTCTTCAAATGGACATCCAGTTTTTCCAGCACCGTTTATTAAACAAACATTCTATTCCCCATTTAATGGATTTTGGCCCTTTGTCAAAGATCAGCTGACCATCAGTCAATGGATTTATTTCTGGGTTCTCAATTCTATTCCATTGGTCTCTGTGTCTGTTGTTGTATCAATACCAGATAGTTTTGACTACTATGGCTATATAGGAAGTTTTAAGATCCAAGAGTATGAGACCTCCTACTTTGTTCTTCAAGAATACTTTTCTTATCTGAGTTCTCTTTCCTTTCCATATAAATGTACTGATTTTTTTTTTTTTCCATATCCTTAAAGAATGTTGTTGGGATCTGTATTGGGATTGAATTGAATGTATTTATCACTTTCCAAATAATTCAAGTATTTGTCCTCAATCTCATTAATTCTGTCTTCCGTTGCATAGATTCTACTCCTTTGCCCTTTGAATGTGTCATCTAGTTCCGAAAATTTAGTATTAATCTTCTGGGTTTCTATTATTTTGTATCATTTTTGTATTTTGTATCATTTCTAATATCTCACTTATTTTGTCATTTTGTTCTTATATTTTCTTCCAAAGTTGTTCTAGGGTTTTGTCTGTGTTTTCCTTAATTTTGTCAATGTTTTCTTTGATCTGTCTCTCAACCCTTTGAAGGTACCTAAATATAATTCTTTTGAATTCCTTATTTGGGAGTTTCAATGCTGCTGCTTGTTCAGGTATGTTTTCTGTTCTGTGTCCTGCTCCCTTGTTTCTACTGCTCTATCTTGCTTCTTTGTGTGGACTGTGATAGTCTGTTGTCTCTGAGACATTGTGACATTGTTGTTATTTGCCATTGTGTTGGACCTGACTCATAGCAACCCCTCCTTGGGTTTCCAAGGCAGTATCACTATGGAAGTAGATTGCCCAATCTTTCTTCTGAGGAGTGACTGGTGGGTTTGAACCACTAGCCTTCTGGTTAGCAGTGTTGTATTTCAATCTCTGTTGTTTGTGAAGAGCATTTAAGGGTGAGTCAGGCTTTTTTTAGTGGTAATTTATCATTGGCCAGTTGGTGGAGAAGGAAGTGGTAACTCTCACTCAGTAATTGGAGCTCCCAGAGTTGTGGGTGTGGTTGTGTTATATGAGCACAGTTGCTGTCTCCCATTCAGTTAGACAAAAAGTATGATTGAAAAAACATCAAAAAAGTAAAAGCAAACAGACAAAAGACACACTGCATAAACACACAGGAACAATCACCAAAAAAAGAAAGAAAAGAAAAGAAAACAACAAACAACAACAAAAAATAGCCCTGCAGTATCTGGGGAGGGGGCAATAAGGCAAAAGAGGTAGAGTAAGAGAATAATGAAGAAAAAAAATGAGAAAAGTGAAAAAAGAAAAATAAGGAATGAGGTTAACCACAAGAAAGAAAAAAATGGAAACCGGTAACAGGGAAGAGAGAAAAAAATTGAAAACTAGAAGCTAGTCAGGGAAGAATAAAGAATTGTCATAGAAAGAACAATACTACTACTAATAATTTTAAAACAGACAAAGACAAACAAACTAAAAACAAAAAAAAAAAGGAAAAACAAATTTGGGCAGGGTGGGCCAGGGTACCCAGGCTCTGTCCGATTACACAGACTGGGATGGAATTCCTCCTGGCCCAGAAGGTAGGTGAGAGTGAGGCATGGCCTTACCTTTATTCACCAAGAGAGTGTGGGGTATAAGAGTGACAAGGGAAATATTGCACCTTTCTAGTCATTTGCATCCAGAATGTCCTTGGTTTCCCAAAAGTGGAGCCTATTCTTAGGTCCCTGGAATCTGAGAGAACACTTGCTTCAAATATCCAAAATAGCCGAACTACTTGTAAACATTGAAAATGGCTGTGTCTCCAGACAGGTAAAAGTCCAGAGCTCAGTCTATCTTCCTCTTTGCTGCTTCCTCTTTTATTTACCAGTCACCAGTGCAGTCTTCCATGCAGACCCTGGCTAGCAGGGCCAGATCACTGACAGTCTACAGCTCCATATGTCTCCTTTATCAGTGTTTTCATGCAGGTTCTTCTACTAGTTGAAGTTTAGTCCACTTCTGTATCCTTCCTTTCAAAGCTTAGTGCTCCAGGATTATGTTCTGTAACTGTATTAATTGGTTCCCTTTTCTTTGCTGAAGAGTGTCTGTGTAGTTTGTCTGCCTATTCCACCATCTTACTGGAACCTCTGTGCTTCCTTTGCTTTTAAGGTACAGTTCCAATTCTCTTAGGAATCTATCCAATATATCTTGCTTGTTTGAAGATCTTTCTGTTTCTCTATCTGCTTTTTAAAAGTTATGTTTCTTCTGAATGTGACTATTTGTTCATGAGCTTCAGGTATGAAAGAGCATTCTTATTCTTGAAAAGAAATTTCCCTATAGAAGTAAAATAAATAAATAAATAAATACAGTAAAATTCAACTGTGAAATCCAATGCTTTGATATGTAATTTAGAAAAATAAATAAATAAATAAAGCAAGGAAGTTGAGTGTTGTCTGAAGAAACCTTTTCTACTTAAATGATCTTCAAAGTCAGCCTTTCAAAATAAGGTCATTTTTAGAAATGACAGAAAGTTAACTGAGCAATAATGAGAAAATTGTTGCTTTATTCAATTAGAGCTCCATTAATGGGTCTTTAGGTCATATTGACTTGATAAGTAGGTGAAAAGGCAAACAACCCAAAGTAACAAAGGTCACTTCATGGATAATAGATGTAAATTATAGATAAATAAGTATAGAAACTTCATTCCTACTTCCAGCTCACTCTGTGATGACTTTGCACTGGACAGTTAAGTGTTTGATGCCCTAGGACCTAGTTTACAAGAATGAAGGCAGAGATCTCACTCTTTCTGATCTTCATGTAGATTTAGTAATTTCCATAAGTCACTTAGTGTTTGGGATATCTCTCTCTCACTCTCTTCCTCCAAAGGAGCTCTGGTAGTGTGGTGGTTAAAGCATTCAGCTGCTAACCAAAAGGTTGATGGTTCCAACACATCAGCCACTCTGAGAGGGAAAGATAAGGCAGACTGCTTCCCTAAGATTTACAGCCTTGAAAACCCTTTGAGGAAGTTCTACTCTGTTCTTTAGGGTCAATATGAGTTGGAATCGACTCAATGGTAGGGGGTTTTCTCACCTCCATTTCTATTCTTGGGAGCTCTGGTAGTATAGTGTCTAAGGCATTTGACTGCTAACCAGAAGACTGGCAGTTCAAACACACCAGCCACTCCTGGGAAAGAAGATGAGGCAATCTACTTCCATTGTGAAAACCCTTCAGAAACCTAAGGTGGGGTCACTATGACTCAGATGCGACTTGACAACAGTGAGTTTGTTTTTGGTTTCTAGCTATTTTTATCTATATACTGGAGTTCCTGGGTGGTGCAAACACTTAAGTGTTTGGCTGCTAACAAAATGTTTGATTTTTTAGTCCACCTAGAGGTTATTCAGAAGAAAGTTCTGGCAATTTACTTCCAAAAAATCAGCCATTCGGACACAAATGGGGTTGTCATGAGTCAGAATCAACATGATGGCAACTGGTTTTAGTAGTTGTAACACATGCATTACTGTGTGTGTGTTTATGTGTGTATGTGTGTGTGTGTGATTCAATCATCTATATATCTAGCTATATTTGTATATTTGTTAATTAGACAACATTTGTTCACTGCATCTCCACCAGCTCCACCAGTCTTCTCTGGTAAAAGTAGGGGTGATCACCTGTCATAAAGGTTTCTTTAGAGAAAAAATAATAAGCAAAAGTAAAAAAAAAAAAAAAAAGTATATTTATGCTAAAGATACTGATCACAATTCTGATTTTAAAATGGCAAATAAATATGATTTTGCTATATTTGTCTTTGGGAAATTACATAATAATCACGAGAAATACAATGAATCAACAAAAGATTGATTTTTAGCAAAACTTGGAGACATTTTAAAGAGCACTGATGGCACAACCATTAAGCACTTTGCTGCTAACCAAAATATTGGCAGTTCAAATCCATCTAGCAGTGGTAAGGAAAAAAGACTTGGTAATCTATTCCTATAATGATTACAGCCTAGAAAAACCTATGGGACAGTTCTACTCTACCATATGGGCATGCTGGGAGTAAAAACCCAACTTTTATTTATTAGGTGATGGCACCTAATAACAACACAGGAGCCATTTGTAGCCCCCAAATATATGGGCAAAGCTTCCAAATATAGTGAAGGTCAAATTGTGGTACAGGAAGATAAGGAGAGGTGACATGATCACCACAAATCTCAGAAAAGTCAGGAGAGCACAATTTCTTAAAGTAAGAAACCCACTTTGAGAAGCTAACTCTTACTTCATTCTTTGAGCAATGGGGGCAGGGTGTTGAGGCTGGTGGTAGGAGCTTTCCTGGGTTAAGCTTGACACTGAGTAAATGTAAGACAAGCTGATGCGTAGAGTCCGTAGGTGAGAAGACAGGATGGATGAGGGGAGTGACTAGGCCTTGTGAACAATGTTGGATTTTCTAAAAACCTGGCTAGAGGAAAGCAAAGGTGAAAACACAGTCCTTCTAGAAACCTTGTGTCATAAAGAATATCACTGAAAACCATACTGGGACATAACAGAGAGCTCTTCCCTCTAGGACTTGACTCTTAGAAAGAAATTGAAATAGAACCGGTATGGAATTTTCACAAAGATGCCACAATAAAATGAAAAAAGAACAAGATAAACAAATGTTAGATGAAGAAAGTTCACTAAGGGACAGGCTAGAGAAGAAATGAAATAGAAATAAAGTTTAAGATGATTGGAGTGAAAATGACAGACAATCTAAAATACACTTCCTTGTTATCTCTGAATAAAGGAACCAAAATAATAGAAAAGAAAACCTTTGGACAAAGCAACTGAAAAAAAGAAAAAAAAAAATTCTCCAAAAAAAGGGAAGCTTGAAGGTATAGAACATATGGACCAAACATATTTTAGGAGAAATTAAAAGACAGTAATTATAACTGAGACATAATCTAGTAAAGAATAAATTTTAAAATCAATGATATTTGTCTAAGCAAACAGATAATATTCAAGTTATCTATAAACCAAAATAATAATTCTGTTCCTATAGTTACCCACAACGACAATCACTGATAAAATGCCATGAACCAAAGTTTACAAAGTTTTCAGAAGAGAAAGTATAAGCCAAAATGTTTAGACCAAAGTATAAACCAAAAAGTTTAACCAAAGTAAAATATCAAATAGAAAGATGAAAAATAAAAATTATGAACATTTAAGCAATCAGTAAGTATTGTTTCCCTTGTCCTTGGTGAACTCAATCAATTATAAATTTCAGTCAATAATAAATTAATAAAGACTGGGAGTGATCACAAGGAGTCTTGGTGGCACAGTGGTTAAAACACTTGGCTGCTAACCGAATGTTGGCCATCAGAACCCACCAGCTCTCCCCAGGAGAAAGACGTGGCAGTCTACTTTCATAAATATTTACAGTCCTGAAAACCCTGTGGGACAGTTCTACTATTGTGAGTCAGAATTGACTTAGCAAAAATGGCTTTGGTTTTGAGGAGTCATCATGGAATCCAATTAATTATAGAATAAAAGACAAAAGCAAATGTGTGATTTAGAGTTATAGAACAGTAGGTGAAAGCTGTAAAACTTGGTAATTACATATCTTAAAAAGGCTAGGCTTGGAAAAAGGGGAGAGAAGATACATTGGGAGATTGTACAAGGATGTAGATTTTTAAAGCCAAGATTAAAAAGATGTAATTGGGTATATTATAGCCTATGATGAGACAATGAAGATCAAACATATGTGTCACATGATAAATGTAAATAAATATAAATGGGCCAACATCTCATTAATAAAAGTATTCACTAATCACTGATTTGATCAGAAGACAAAATCTAGTGTGTATATGTGTGTGTGTGTGTGTGTGTGTGTGTTGTTGTTGTTGTTATTTGCCGTCGAGTCGGCCCCGACTCATAGCGACCCCTCCTTGGGTTTCCGAGGCAGTATCACTACGGAAGTAGGATTGCCCAACCTTATTGGGCAATTTTCACAGACTGATTTTCAAAAGTAGATCTTCTGCCCTTTCTTCCTAATCCATCTTAGTCTGGAAGCTCCACTGAAACCTTACCAGCAACATAGCGACACACAATCCTCCATTGGCAGACAGGTTGTTGTTGTTATGTGCCGTGGAGTCGGCCCTGACTCATAGCAACCCCTCCTTGGGTTTCTGAGGCAGTATCACTACAGAAGTAGATTGCCCCATCTTCCTTCCAAGGAGTGGCTGGTAGTTTTGAACCACCAGCCTTCTGGTTAGCAGTCAAGTGCCTTAGGCACTATGCTACCAGAGCTCCTTTAGCAAGCAGACAGGCAGTGACAGTGAATGAAGTATATTAACTAGGAATCAAGGTGGGTCTCCAACATGAAACACAAGAATTCTACCACTGAACTATAAATGACCCCAGAAAGTTATAGGAGGAACCTATTAATCTGGAATTTGTGAGCTTGTTTCAGGAAGGGTGTAGGATAAATTCTGGTCTCTGAACACATACTAAAGAAATAATGAAATTTGGAATTTTTCCAGAGTTCACCAGAGAGCAATGATGTTATTATAAATGTAGGAAAAATAAATCACTTTCCTCTTCCTCATAAAGAATTAAGTCTCATTGATTGAGCGCCACATGTTGGAATATACAATGATTTTTAAAAAATATTCTAGGAAGTTAAAGTATTTCTCATACTTATGATAATTTAGGGAGCTCTGGTAGCATAGTGGCTAAGACACTTGCCTGCTAACCAGATGGCTGGTGGTTCAAACCCACCAGCTACTCCTTGGAAAGAAGATGAGGCAATCTACTTCCGTAGTGGTACTGCCTCCGAAACCCAAGGAGGGATTGCTATGAGTTGGATCTGACTCACGGTGCATAACAACAGCATGATAATCTGATCCTTGCAGAAAGCTCTTATTTCTACTATTTTATAGTAGACAATCTGCCAAGTGCAGCACTCAGAATCACTGCAATAACTGTTGTAAATATATGACATGCATGTGTGCTCTATTACATAGGTTTATTTAATGTTAATGGCTCAACTTTTCTAATTTATCTCTTGCCAGATTCATATTTCAAAATGACTTTATAATTTTACTTACCATTGAAGCCATTGTAGTGCTTATTAATCATACAGTAGAGCTAGGTCAAATATATCCACAAAATACCCTGAGTGAATGTCTCACTTTTCCTATTATTTATGAAAAAAATTTCATTTCATTATAGCAATGAGCCTCCATAAGGAACATTCCACATAACTAATTTAACATTTCAAATTGTTAAAATCACTTTGCTTTTGGCTTCATAAGTTAAAAACATTACCCAAGGCACACTATAATTATGTGGAAATGCATGACTTGTCAAATCTCATGGCTTTTAAACTCCCAATCAATTGAAATGAAGTACTTTCCATGAAAGGTTTAGGCAAAATGATATTCTTTATTGAGAGTGGCCCTCTAAGGAAATGTCCATATTACTTTTTCTGTTTGAGAAAGGAGAAGAGAATAGTAAAAGTAGGGATTTTACAGGGAGGTGGGAAATATAAGGTAACTTGTGCGGAAAGAGGCAGGCAAGACGGAAGAGTAAAAAGGACTAATTTGACTTCCTACTTGTAGTTAGGTACTTTCAGGGGTATAGAAAAGTCTGAAAATACAGCTTTGGAATAATCCTTCCCAATGTCTGGGTTTGAATTTGGCATAGGAATGGGGGTGGCAGGAGACAAAGAGGATAGCTAAAATCCTAACGATACAGAATATGATCAAAGATAGGGAAATAAAGCTAATACTTTATCACATTTGAAAAATTATAGAAATGGAGGTATGTTTATAGGGGAGTGATATTATACTAGATGTCTTAGCTCTTTAGTGCTGCTGTAACAGAAAATACCACAAGTGGATAGCTTTAACAAACAGATATTTATCATCTTACAGTCGGGAGGCTAGAAATCCGAATTCAGAGTGCTGGCTCTAGGGGAAGACTTTCTCTGTAGTCTGGATGAAGGTCTTTTGACTTTGGGCTTCAGCTCTACCTTGCAGGCCCACTGGAGGAAGTTGGAGGCTTCTCCTGACTCATGCAGCTTTAAGGTCTGATAAACTCAAACTTGGCAGGCGGTATGGCAATGTGTTGGCTCACAAACTGGGAAGGCAACAATCCCAAAATCAGCAGGCAACGTTACAGGCCAGTTCTTCAAGTCCTCTAACTGGAGATGCTGACAGGCCAGATGCAGAATCCAAAATGAGCCAAAAAGCTAGAAACCTTTCCCAAAGCTTCTCCCTATGTACTGGAAGCAAGGTATACCCTGAAGGTAATTTCCCTTCAACTAATTAGATTTTCACAGCAGACTCCACAGTGGAGGTGATTACACCACATACAGCTGCCAAACCATTCAAAATGACAGCCCAGCCAAGTTGACACACAACCTTAACTACCACAATCCACCTCTTGTCAACCTGGCAACTGTACACAACTCCTTAAACCATGCATAATCTCTAAAGACATTGATAAAGTCATACTTGTATCTAACATGATACAACTAACACTCTTACAACTGAAAACACATTACCTCAATTTACATCTTATATTTTATAACTGAAGAAAAATAAATATTTGATGCCCTTATACAAGGGAGAAATATAATCTCAGTCTTTATTTCTGAAGCTGGTTACATGGTCATAGCTGGTATTTTAGAATTATATTCTTCCAATCATTTTAAGTATAAGTAAACTCATGAAAGTTGTACAAGCCAGCCACTTCATGCCTTTATCCGCCCCCCATTTCAGATGCCAATTTCTAAATTGCCTGTCCTCATTAAACCAGTACTCAGAGAAAAAAAAGAAAAAAAAAATTATTTTCTCTGAAGAGTCTTCTATTCCTGTTGAAACTTTGAACATCTGCATCCATAAGCAAAATCGTTTTCAGAGCAAGCTATCAAATTGTACCAATTTACACCATCTCAGTGTTGAACAACTTCTTCATTCAATCGAGTTCTGATCAGCTCAATCCTAGCCATCCAAGCCAGATCATGGGTACCAGCTGCCAACTCTGCAGCTCACACAACTCCCTGCACTACAAGTCAGCCATCCCCTTCTCTCATTCTCATCCCTAGCCTCCACGGGCTGCTGACTGCTGTGGCTGACAAACCCAAGGCCGAGGAATAAAAAGGCACAGTCCCAATGTTACCAAACAACATGGCAGACCACTAATTCAAGTCCAGAAAAAGTCCCAAGATTGGCAGGGCATGGCAGGCTGTTGAACGATGAGTAGGCTACATGCCAGGTTCAATCGTGCCAAAAGGCTGGAGACCTTCCTCAAAACTGCTTCTTGTATGCTGAACGCAGAACGCATCCCTAAAGCAGCCACTCAGCTGCTTTAGTAGATTCCAGCGTGGAACTGTTTCCCAATCTCATCATGGGGAATAACTACATCCAGCTGTGCAGCCACTCAACCAGGCCCAGCCAAGCTGACTAAACTTAACTACCACAGTTTCACCCCTTGTGTTATGGTGACCTAGCGCCACTCTGTCAAGAATATACCACAGATGGGATGGCTTTAACAAACAGGAGTTTGTTCTCTTACAGCTTAGAGGTTCTGAGTTCAAAGTGCCAGGCTCCAGGGCCTAGGTAAAAGCTCCTTAACCTTGGGCTTCAGCTCTGCCTCCTGCTTCAGCCCCCTGAAGCTAGAGGCTTTTCTTCACTCAAACAATTGCTGGCTGCTGAGGCTGACAAGTCCAAGGTTGATAAGTAAAAAGGCACAGTCCTGATGTTACCAAACCACATGGCAGGCCATTAATTCAAGTCTGTTGAAAGTCCCAAGGTTGGCAGAGCATGGCAGGGTGCTGAACAGCGTGCCATAGGCTACAGACTGTTCCCCAAGGCTTCTCCTTATATACAGGAAGCAGACCTCATCCCTGAGACAGGTACTCAGCTACTCACAGCAGATTCCAACAGGGAGTAGATTACCAGTCTCATCATGGGGAAAACCACATCCAGCTGCCCAGCCATTCAACCAGGCCCAGCCAAGTTGACACACAAATTGAACTACCACACCTTGTCAACTCGGCACATGCACAGATCTTCATTGAGTGGCATCTGTACAGATCTCCTTTACTGGTTGGCTCCAGTCCCCTTATTCCTGAGTGGGGACCTCACCCCCTTGCCCTCGAGGGCCCTGTTCCTCTCCCTCTTGAGCATGGCAGCCCTGCCCCTTCACTCTTGGGAAGCCGCTATGGCTCCATCCAACTGGCCCACATGAATGAGCAGAACCAAGTTGGTGAAGATCTGACTCTTTGAAACATAGGAGGCTATGGTAGTTCCACCCCCATAGGCCGTGATCCTACCCTTGAGGCTGAGGCGGCTCTGCTTCTAGTTTTCTTGATATCTCCGCTTCTACCATTTAATGCTCAAGGGCAACACACTCTGTCAGGAATCTTCCTGCCCAGAGGACACGTAGCTTTCTTGCTCTGTGAGCTGACCAAACTGTTACTCCATTTCCTGATGGTCTCTTCTACCAATTAATGCCTGAAGGCAACCTACTCTACAAGGAAGCCACCTACCCAATGGTATCCAGCTTTTTCCTCTGTGGGCTAGTAAGACTGTCATTGTCTCATGCCCGTCTCTCAGTTCTGCTGCTGCCATCTTTCACGCTGTGTGCCAGGGTCTTTTAACCAGGGTCTCAGGTGAAGGATTCACCACTGTTTCCACATTTTAGGTATGTTTCAAAGCAGCACCCCACTATCTCAGTACCATATTCTGTTTTGGTTACCCAGTGCCACTCTAATAGAAATATACCACAAATGTGGTATATTTAGCAAAAAGTTTATTGTCTTACAGTTTTAACAGTTTATTTTCTTACAGTTTTGAGGATTTAAGTCTGAGCTCAAAGTGCCAGTCTTGAGGGGGTGGGTAAAAGCCCCTCGACCTTGGGGTTCAGCTCTGACTCCTGCTCCCAGCCCACGGAAGCTGGAGGTTTTTCTTCACTCAGACAGCTGCTGGATGCTGAGGCTGAAAAAATGTCATCAAGTAAAAAGACATAGTCCCATTGTTACCAAACACCTGGCAGGCCACTAATTCAAGTCCAGGAGAAGTTTCAAGATCGCCAGGGCATGGTAGACTGCTGAACAACAACTTGACTACATGTTCAAGCTTGCCAAAAAGCTAGAGACCTTCCTTAAAACTGCTTCTTATATACAGGAAGCAGACCACATCCCTAAAGCAGATATTCAGCTGCTCCAGTAGATTCCACCATGGAATTGATTGCCAATCTCACCATGGGGAATAACTACATCCAGGTGCCCAGCCACTCAACTAGGCCCAGCCAAGTTGACAACAACCTTAACTATCACAGGAAGTTTTTTAAATGATGATTTTTTCCATATAGTACATGCTAAAGTATTTATATTTATGTCCAGTATCTATTACTGATTAAGAGATAACTAACAGGAAAGCATGCATTTATTTAATTCAACTTTATAACAGGAAAACCTTTTTTAAATTATCAATATGTGTAAAAACAATAGAAATGTTTATTTTGTGTGCACACCAAAGTTGTTATTACTCCTTTAAATGTAAGTAACTTATACTAGTTTATTGGAGTAATGGACTGCTACCTGATATAATGGTCTCCAGGGCAGCATACTAATATAACCTCTGCTGTTAACCAGCTTCATGCCTTTGCACAGTCCATCCTATTACCTGGGCTTTAGCTTGCTCATTTTCCAAAAGTTGAGGGTTCTGTGCTAGAAATGTAATGTCTCTTTTAGCTCTATGCCACCATGTTGCATTTTAAAAGATACTTTAGGAGGTTATCACCATATTCATTTCCTTCTTAAAGTTCAATATGCTTTTAAAAGGAAATGACCCCATAATATGGCAGGGCATTTAAAAAATGAATGCCATTTTGGGATTTAAATATGTTCTAAGTTTAAATTATTTAGAAACTTTGTGAATCTGTTTTAAGAAATAAGTGTATTTCTTAGTCTAGAGGTACATATCTCTAATTTTGGAATTTTATCTCATATTGTTGTTTGAAGACCACATATTGTTTGTTGTACTCATAGCGTCTCCTTCTTGGGTTTCTGAGGCAGTATCACTATGTAAGTAGATTGCCCTATCTTCCTTCTGAGGAGTGGCTGGTGGGTTTGAACTGCCAGCTTTCTGGTTAGCAGTCAAGTGCCTTAGGCACAACACTACCTGAGTTCCTAACATGTTTGTTGTAGCTATACATTTTCTGGAACAAATTTTAAAAATTTACATAGCTTGAAATCTAAAGACAAGACATACACAAAGAGAGATATTGATTTAGATAATATATTATTTAATTTCAAGGTAGTTGAGCCAAAACATAGGTGCCGTAGTACTGAAGTGGTTAAAGCACTCAGCTACTAACTAGCACCACCAACCGTTCAAACCTCCAGAAGCTTCTTGGGGGAAGGATATGACCGTCTGCTTCCAGGCTTGGAAATCCTATGGAGCAGTTCTAAACTGTTGTAGGGAGTTGCTATGAGTCAGAGTTGACTTGATGACAATTTGTTTGGTCTCATGGGTTTTTGAGCTAAATACAGTAAAAGCTACCACACAGTAGCTCTAAACACAGTCCTGTTTAGAGCATGCTCTGTCATAGAGTTGGGTTTGGTGCTGAGGATATAAAGAGGAATGGTACAATTTATGTTCTAAAAGAATTCATAGTGTAACCAGAAAGACTGAAATGTAGTGATAAGTGCTATGTAAAAAGATACACATATTCAGGCTTGGCACAGATGATGACATTGATGCACCAGGGTGAGCTACTGCATAAGCAATGTCTGAATTCAGGTAGGAAATATTTTTTTAAAAGTGTATCCCAGAGAGGCAAGAGAAATAGATCAGAGGAAAGGTCATTTTGGGCACATGGCAGAGCATGGGCTAAGTGGTATTTTGAGTTTGGAAAAACATAAGCAGTTTTATATGACTAGAGAATAAAATATGGAAAAAGTTTTAGGGACAGGAGAGAAGGATAAGGAGTAAGCCAGGGTAGAAATAACGAATGTCTTATATGCTACATTAAGGAATTTAGAATTAACACTGTGAGCATCAAGAACGAGGAATGAATATTATGAAGGAGAGTGCCTTGTAGAAATATTATTTTAAAACTAATAAGGGAATAAACTGGTGAGATGGAGACAAGAGACAGTCCTCAGGAGGACATTGCAGAAGTCCAGTTAAAGGATGATGACCTATAGTTTGTCATTTTTATTATAACTAACTCACTGCCGTCGAGTTGGATCCCACTCATAGAGACCCCTCCTTGGGTTTCTGAGGTGGTTTCACTACAGAAGTAGATTGCCCAATCTTCCTGCCAAGGAGTGGCTGGAGGGTTTGAACTGCCAGCCTTCTGGTTAGCAGTCAAATTGTGAATCATTATTTGTGAATTTGTGGATGGTGTAACTCATTCTCTCTCTTATTAGTTGAGGGGAAAAAAAACAAAACAAAACAGGTTAGTACTAGAAAATGTAAAATGAAATTATAGCCAAACAATATTTTCACAGTTTGCTACCAGCAGCCATTTGGCTGGTCAGTCTGATTATTAAAATGGTGAAGAAGTCACTTCTCTGTAAAACAGTAACTACCACAAAAGATTCCACAATGATACAAGGAATTGTAATTATTGTTCTTTTCTGTCCTGTCAGCAGCACTGGCTGTTAAACATCTTTGAAACTAAAGGGACAAGCAGCTCATGCTGGGATGGGTTGTGCTGAGTTTATAGGAAACCAAACATAATTTTAAGAAGCCCTGGTGCCATAGTGGTTAAGTACTTGGATGCTTACCGAAAGTTTGATGGTTCAAACCCACCAGCTTCTCCACGGGAGAAAGACGTAGCATTCTGCTTTCATAGATTTGTTGTTATTGTTGTTAGGTGCTGTCAAGTTGGCTTCAACTCGTAGAGACCCTCCGTACAACAGAACAATACACTGCCCAGTCCTGTGCCAGCTTCAGAACCCTTGCTATACCTGAGCCCATTTCAGACAGTGTTTCACTGCTATTGATAAGCTTTTCACTGGCCAATTCTCCAAGAAGTGGATGGCTCTTTTCTTCTTCTGAGTCTGTCTTAGTCTGGAAGCTCCTCTGAAACCTTTGCAGGATAGGTGACCCTGCTGTCATTTGAAATACCAACTGCTGTATAGCCTCCAGCCTCATGGCAACACACAATCCACCATAGTATGACAAACTGAAAGACAAGTGGTGGCTGAGAATTACAGCCCTGGAAACCATGTTGTTGTTGTAGTTAGGTGCCATCGAGTCAGACCCAACTCAGTGACCCCTCCTTGGGTTTCGCAGGTAGCATCACTACAGAAGAGCTATTTTGCTCACTCTTATAGAGTCACTATGTGGCAGAATCAAAGGGTATGGGTTTGAACATACCTTCACCATTAATATGAATCTTCTGCATAGCAATTCTTAACCTAATGCAATTAATTCTTTAAAGACCCAGAAAATCACTCCCAGCAGCATCACAAAAGCCACATCTCTGTGGAAAATTTTAGCAAAGAGAGGTCCAAACCTCTTTGTGTACCCTAGAATAAAACATTCTAGAAGCCTATGTTGCTCCTTAGAAATGAATTTTGCTTTAGAGAGCAGACGTTGTGTTTATTTGGAGTAAAAGATTACCATTTAATGCACTCATACTGTATCATCTCCATTAAACAGAGCTTGTTTTAGGAAAAAAGAATTAAGCAGGTGAAATGTACTATAAAGGACCTTCTATCTTCCCATTAAGGAGCTCTGTTGGTGTAATGGATAAGGCACTTGCCTGCTAACCAGAAGTTCAGCTGTTCAAACCCACCAGCTGCTCCACAGAAGGAAGACTGGGCAATGTACTTCCATAATGATTTACAACCTTGGCAACCCAATGGGGGTTGCTATGAGTTGGAAATGACTCAATGGCAGTGAGTTTGGTTTTTTGGTTTTGTCTTCCCTTTGGAGTCCTGCATTTTCTTTCTTAAAGTTTCCCTACTGTGATGTCTCCCTCAATCTTAACCTATCTGGTTGCATTCCTTGCTTTAAGGTGCTGACCTCCACTTTAGATTTAATGTATACAATTTCTTGAAGGCTTAGCTAAAAAGGCAGAAAGAAAAAAAAAAATAGCACACATGTACACACACATACATATCAAGCAGACAATAACTTATGGGAAAGACCATGATGGATTGATGTATTGTATACTTGAGGCAGTATCAAAGACTTTTAACATGTTTGTTTCTAGAGAAAATGTTTAAACCACTGGGGTGAGATTAATGGGAAGAATTTGGAGCTCCAAAGAAATCTGGTGAAAAGAGATGTCTTTTGTTGTATTTTTTATTCCCCTCAAATCATACCTTGGGTATATAACTGATCGCTCTACATGTCTTTAGGTTTCAGTCCTACAACAATGAGATGTGATTTTCACAAATATGAGTTTAATAATAAAGGCATACTTCCTAGATAATGAGTTTCTAGACATATTCTGAATTCTCTACTTATAACTGGGAAGAGACATATACACCTTCCATAAGCTCATGCAGAAAATAAAGTAGATGGAGGGAGTATCTCACCTGAAGCTAAATATGTTGCTGGGAGACAAAGAGGGTTATCTGAAAGTGTTATCGAAGCAATAAGAAAGAAATTGACTTCAGAATTGAGAAATTTGGGACCAGAGCCTGGAAATATGGTGAGGTGGTTGCCAGCAGGTCCCAAGTCAAAGAGGGCATCCTGGACTAATTTTAGTCCTAAGAAAGAAGTTGTTTAATTTCCGAAGAATATAACTCACCACTTTGTGGGCTCAGAGAGGGGCAAAAGGAGTAGGGAGTCTTCAATGGACTTAAATCTATTTCATTCTCTCTTCTTCCTTCTTCCTCACTTTTTAAACTGTCTTCCTAAGCTCCTCCCATACGAAATCAGACCATACAAAATACTTCTGCAATTTGCTACCTACAGAAAACCAGTAAATCTCATCTTTGTTTTGGATTTGAGGTTGAGATCCAACACAAATGACACCATTATGTTTTAGGAGACCATAGAATACTAAATTTCATGAATTCAAAGTAATTTCATGGATGATAAAAATTAGACGACTTTTTTTTTTTTTAGTTTTTAGTTGCATTGTGTTTACAGTCACCTATAAAGGATTTTTGTTATATCATTTGATCTTCATTAGCAATGTGCTTATGAAGTAGACATAATACGTACATTGATCATATTTTATAGAAAACCTTAAGTATCATGTGAATAATATATAGAAGAGTTGTGAATAGCACTTAGGTTTTCTGAAGTCTTATCACTATTTCTCATTCAGTTTTAAGGATTTTTCAAAGAAACTTAGCTACTTTCCAGAGGAATTCATGGACTTACATGCTAATCACTCAGATTTAACAAACATAAAAAACTATTTCTGAGAAACATAGTAGAAAGAATATGTTCATCCCCTATTGCACTGCAGCTCAATTTATCAGAGTTAAGGCTTATAAAATCTGAACTGAATTATTAAAGACTGAGTGATAATTATATATATATATATGAATTGTTTTTCCTTCTCTTAGAAATGAAGCAGCATTTGGTAAGTCAAACTCTCTTCAGGTAATTCCTAAAATGGGAAATTACCTAACACTGAGCATCTACTATGTATATATATTTTCTCAACCGTACTGAGAAACATGCTTTATGACTCCCATTTATCGAACTTTTTAGTAACTTGGCCAACAGCTCTTAACTACCTTAAGCAGATCTAGGGTGAGGATCTCAGCGGTTTAACAGCAAACTCTAAGCTTTTTCTGCTACACTCTACTGGGCTGCTCTCTAAACCATAAATAATGAGAGAGCTAATACACTCATTCAGCTAAAGGCTACATCGTGTTTGCACTTCTAAGGAGTTAAAAGAAGTTAACTGTAAAGCTTGTAAAATATTAAATCTAAATATCACACTGAGCCTTGAATTACTCTTTAAGTAACATCCCTGTGCTGTAAAAATCCATTTGCAATATTTTCATATGCAAGCTAGAGGATTTCAAAGTCTTTCTGGAAAACCCATGGGGCCTATGCAATTTGTACTCCTTACATTCTTTCCTCTGAGTGCTTAGATATTCATTGTTAGAGGGGTTTAGTCTATTACCTTATACTCAAGTCCCAGTCAATTACTTCATGTTCATTTTCATTTTATGTGCATAAATGTCTTACTGTTACAAAAAAAAAAAAAAGCCTATCCATACTGAGAGTGTTGGCTGCATATTTTCAGTAACAGAATTATGGAAATAAAACATGGAAATATAGAGAGATTTTTCCAGTTGTCCTTGTATGCAGGGAAGCCTTCAGAGAATATGACTCTTAAAATTGAGATCTCAATGTTAAAATGCGAATGGGTTAATATGTGTAATTTTCTGAATACAATTATTTATTTATGACAATGTTCCCAAAATTATAATTATGGTCATTGTAGGAATACTTTGAAGCTTTCTGAGAGTGAGTACTACAACTAAGCGTTAGATATCTTTCTTTTAGCTAGTTGATATAGAATTAACAGGTAGCACAGGGAGGCAAGTATTGCACATTGCGCACTAGAGGAAATTTTTAATAATGCTGATACATTTGCTCTGTATTGAGAGATGGAGTCTTGTCTCTAAATTCACATAATTCTTTGCCCAAATTATTTCATTTGTAATGCTCAACTTTGTGTGTGTGTGTATGTCTGTGTATGTGTGTGTGTATGCATATATATATAGGCCTAAAAATGAAATCTATAAGATATTAATTCATGCATACATATATGGCTTATAAAACATAGAGTACAGACTTTAAAGTAGATAAGAAATAAGAAAAGTGGAGATTTTCAAGATGTATATTAATTGCTTATTGTTTCAATAGGTAATCTGGAATAAACTCCAAAAACCAAACTTATTTCCTGTGGAGTTCGTTCTAACTCATAGTGGACAGAGTAGAACTGCCCTACATGGTTTGAAGACTATAAATCTTTACAGACGCACACATCCCCCTCCTCCCCAAGATATTGCTGGTGGGTTTGAACCACTCATCTTTTAATTAGCAATTGAGTGTTTAATGATTGCATCAGCAGTTTTCCTCTGGAATCTCAACCTACTGCCATGAATTTGATTATGATTCATAGCAACACTACAGGACAGATTAAAGAATCCTGGGTTTCCAAGTCTGTAAATCTTTAAGGAAGCAGACTGCCTCATCTTTCTCCCATGGTGCAGTTTGTGGGTTTGAACTGCTGACCTTTTGGTTCATAGCTGAATGCCTTAACCACTGCACCGCCAGAGCTCCGTTCTTCTGGAATCCAAAAAAACAAACAAACAATCTTCTTACCATGGAGTAGGATAAGACTCATAGCCACCCCTCCTTGGGTTTCTTGAGGCACTTCTGGAATGTTGTTGTTGTTGTTATGTGCCCTCGAGTCAGCCCAGACTCATAGCGACCCCTCCTTGGGTTTCCGAGGCAGTATCACTATGGAAGTAGGATTGCCCAACCTTCCTTCCGAGGAGTGGCTGGTGGGTTTGAACTGCCAGCCTTCTGGTTAGCAGTCAAGTGCCTTAGCCACTACTCTACCAGAGCTCCCACTACTGGAATAGGAGATGGGAAATGCATTCCCCAGCTTTGCAGGTGGTATTAAGGTCTTCTCTTATTGATATGCCAAGATGACCAGAATAAATGAGATATTACAGTGTACTGAGAGTTCACAGGAAAATGATACCTGGCCTGCTCTATGAGCAAAAGTTAAATATATATCAGGCACAATAATCTGAACCATACTAATATCAGAAGGAATTAACAAAGGAATAATGGAAAAGATCCTGAAAGATAGTACTGTTTTCTAGCATACTGGACCAGGATATTATTGCATGGTCTTAACCAGAAATAACATTAGAAAATAATGTAAAGGCAAACTCTACCCCTGTATTAAATCTTGAAAGAGCTCTGGTGGTGTAGTGGCTAAGGTATTTGGCTAACCAGAAGGTTGGCAGATCAAAACCACCAGCCGCTCTGTGGGAGGAAGATGGGGCAATCTACTTCCTTAAAGATTTATAGCCTTGGAAACCCAGTAGGGGTCACTGTAAGTAGGAATCAAGTCAGTGGCAGTGGGTATTAAATCTTGAGATGTGTACACCTGGAAAATAATAAAAGTACATATATTTCTATGATATTCCAAGTGAGCTTATAAGAAGACCTAGATTTTGAACAAAATCCTTTCAAAACCTTACACTTTTCAAAATCTTCTTATTTACTATAACATATGAAATAGCTCCATATAGCTGCTTTTAGGTACTCAGATTGTGGGTTTTGGTCATCAGATAACTTTTTTGGAATACGAAACAAAGGTGCTACCTGTCAGTCAATATTTCAATTTCAACAGTAGTCCCATTTTGTCTATTAGAGTTTAGTATTTTGAAGTTTAGATTGAATATGCTTGCACTTTTTATTTCATGAACATTAACATAAAACAGAAATAGAAAAGAGCTAACATTAGTAATAAGAATGATAGCCCATAACTTGATGCTACAGATATGCAAGCTGGATTCAAAAGAGGATGTGGAATGAGGGACATAATTGCTGATATTAGATGGATCTTGGCTGAAAACAAATACCAGAAAGATGTTTACTTGTGTTTTATTGACTATACAAAAACATTCGATTGTGTGGATCATAACAAATTATGGATAACATTGAGAAGAATGGGAATTCCAGAACACTTAATTGTATTCATGAGGAACCTCTTCATAGACCAGGAGGCCATCATTCGAACAGAACAAGGGGACACTCATGGTTTAAAATGAAGAAGGGAATGTGTCAGGGTTGTATTCTTTGACCACACTTCTTCAATCTGTATGCTGAGCAAATAAACTGAGAAGGTGAACTATGTGAAGAAGAATTTGCCATCAGGATTAGATGGAAGATTCCTTAGCAACCTGCAATATGCTGATGACACAACTTTGCTTGCTGAAAGTGAGGAAGACTTGAAGCACTTACTGATGAAGTTTGAAGATTGCAGTCTACAGTATGGATTACATCTGAATACAGTGAAAACAAGAATCCTCACAACTGGGCCAATAAGCAGCATCATGATAAGTGGAGAATAGACTGAAGTTGTCAAGGACTTCATATTACTGGGTCTTACAATCAGCACCAATGGAAGCACCAGTCAAGATATCCAATGTCATATAGCATTGGGAAAATCTGCTGCAAAAGACCTCTTTCAAGTGCTGAAGAGTAAAGATATCTCCTTGAAGACTAAGGTGTGCCTTACACAAGGCATGGTGACTGCTAAACAGAAGGCTGGATGTTCAAACCCTCCAGCCACTCCTCAGAAGGAAGGTTGGATGATTTACTTCCATAATGATACCACCTCAGAAACCCAAGAAGGGGTCACTATGAATCAGGTCTGGCTCGAAAGCGCATAACAACTACAACAAAAACATATGCAAGTGATTGTGGTAAACTGTGGTCAATGACATGAGACAAAGTATATGTGAACTGCTGTAT
>NW_006921817.1:5257471-5268729 GCF_000298275.1 Orycteropus afer afer | reverse complement strand
AGACGTAATCCATACTGCAGACTGTATTCTTCAACCTGCATCAGTAGATGCCTTAAGTCACTAAAGTGGAGGGTCAACGAAAAAGGGGAAATCCCTCAACGAGATGGATTGACACAGTGGCTGCAATGATGGGCTCAGATATAGCAAGGATCATGGGGCTGGCACAGGACTGGTCAGTGTTTTGTTGTGTTTTACATAGGGTCACTATGAGTTGGAAATGACTTGACAGCACCTAACAACAACAACAACATGTTGATTTGATCCCACTTCACATGTCTACTCATGTCTTTTATGATTTTGCTCTTATATTCTAAGGAGCTCTGGTGGTGCATTGGTTAAAGCAAATGACCGCTAACCAGAAGGTCAGTGACTCAAACTCACCAATTGCACCATTGAAGAAAGATGAAGTGGTCTGCTTTCCAGCTGTTCCAAATTACTTCTAGTCATCAAGATCTGCCCTGGGCTTTGTACATGGTCCCCTGTATTCCTAGAACACTATTTTTCAGGTGGGTTGACTAATTCTGACTCATCTTGTTGGTGGTAGCTTGGTCATTGTGATATTTTTTTCCCTCCCCATTTCAATTAGAAGTCTCTGTAGGATAAACAGTTATAGGATAAATGGAGGTGTTTTTCAAGCTGCATTGCTTAACTGTCTGTATCTCTTACTAGGCTCTAAGCTGTGATGATGACTCAAAATCTTTGCATTTATATTCAAAAACCTTACACAACACTTGACATAGACTAAGCAACTGCTGTCAGGTTGACTCTGATTCATGGTAACTCCATGTGTTTCAGGACAGAACTGTGCCCCGTAGGATTTCCAAGGCTGATTTTGCTGAAGTAGATGGCTAGGTTTTCTTCTGCAGTGCTTCTGGGTAGAATCAGTCTCCAACCTTTTGCTTGATAGCCATTTGCACAACACAGGAACAATATAGTGTGGACTATTTGGACAATGGGAGCTCTGGTAGTGTAGTGCCTAAGGTACTTGACTGCTAACCAGAAGGCTGGTGGTTCAAACCCACCAGCCACTCCTCGGAAGGAAGACGGGGCAATCTACTTCCATAGTATTACTGCCTCGGAAAACCAAGGAGAGATCACTATGAGTCGAGTCCAACTCGACGGCACATAACAACAACAACAACAAACAGACTTAATCAAAGAAACTAAAATCAAATCATGTTATCATGTTCAGAATACTAAGAAAAGCAGTATAAGTAAAAGAAAAAAGTTTCAGAAAAAAAATAGCTTGACTACTGGTTGGATAAGTAGATCTTGTGGTGCAGTAGTTAAGGCATTTGGCTGCTAACCAAAAGATTGACAGTTTTAAACCACCAGCCACTCCATGGGAGAAAGATGAGACAGTCTGTGTCTGTTATGATTTACAGCCTTGGAGACCCTATGGGGCAGTCCTATTCTGTCCTATAGATTCTCTGTGAGTCAGAATAGACTTGACTACAGTGGGTTAATGGGTAGCTGAGCTAATTAATATATGGCAGTAATGTGTATTTACCTAAGCATTGCTCAAGGCACCAGAGAATAGGATTAAAAGCCTTATTCCCAAGACATCTACCTGTAATACTCATTTGATGAACTTCGTAAAGTCATCTAACTTCTTTTGGCCATAATAGCTTTAAATTTAAAGTGAGAGTCAAGATATTTTATATAACCAAAAGTAAGAAGTTGAATAAAGTAGTTCTTTGAGGTCTCTTCTAGCACTAATACACATGACTCTTTAAATCCTTTATGAAATTAAAGACAATTAAAAATTGAAGTATGCATATTTTTTAAATTTATGCAATGAGCAATAAATATTGTGAAATGTTGTATATGTGTGTGCATGTGTATGCTGGCTAGCAGGAGCATACATTTTTTGCAAATAACTAAGATCATACATGGAAGTAAATGATTGAGGATTATACAAAATTAGGGATTATATAAAGCACAATTATTTTAATTTTAATAATTATACACAGTCACGGAAAGTCCATGTGTATATTCTAAAAAAATAGGAACAATTATATGTAGGACCACATTCTCAGTATTATTCAACTAAACAATAATTATTAATATCATATGAAAATGTCAATCAATACAGATTATTGGGCTAAAGATACTTTTGTGAAATACTGTGTTTGTTTATCATTTCATGCCATTTTCATATACAGACACATCCTCTTTCAACTGGAATACTCCTCCATGATAATGTATAGGGCTTAGTGTCACAAATTTTCTGGGAACAAAAACTTTATATTGAGAGAGTGGTATGATTGGAGACTTAGCCAATGGAAATAAGCTGGTCTAAGAGCCAGTGATGCATATACTCAAAAGAATGTCAGAAAGAGAAAAGTGACATATTCAATATACAAAGAGTTTTCTTAAAAAATGGGAGAAGTGGAAGCTATTGAATACACTAATAGAGACTTTTCAGTTGAAGGAAATATGCCAGAAGATGCAAAATAGAGCTGCAAAAAATAACAGTGCATAAAAGTTGAATAACAATGTCTTAACTAATGGTAAGTGAGAGGGAAATAATTCTTAAAGTAAAAGTCTCAATATAATATTTAAAGAACATATTTTCTTTACAATATAAAAATAAAACATTTTGTTTGGACTATTAAAGTTAATATGATATAACAAAAATAATGAAATGAGAGCTTAAACATAACCCAGAAATGATAGGATAGTGAAAAAATAAACAGACTCCAAAATCAGTAATATAGGTATGAGAATTAAATTACTACTAATAGTTGAGTCTTGATTACTATGATAGGACTATGAGGAGAACAGAAAATATGAAACATAAATTCAATCATTCGACAATATATTAATGCACTTCCAATTAAGGTCCTTCTTTGTTTCAGTACTGTTAAGGAGTGGTCTTATAGAAATAGGAAAGAAAAGGAAATAGAAAATGTAGCATCAATGAATTCATGATTTATTCAGTATAATAAAGAACTAAACAATTATAATAACAGTATAAAGAACTAAGCAATTATAATATCATTTAGAAAAATGATGCCATAGAAATGATACCAGTATGTATAGTATGTTAAATAAGCATCCTGATCAGGGGAGAAATGTCTCATCAGGAAAGGTCTCTTTGAACCCATTGTTGTAGCCATTGTGTCAATCCATCTCCTGATGGTATTCCACTTTTGCACTGATCCTCTGCTTTAGCAAGCATATTACCCTTCTCCAGGCATTGGTCTCTCCTGACAATGTGACCAAAGTACTAGAGGCAAAGTCTTGCCATCTTCACTTCTACAGAGCATTCTAGCTATACTTCATCCAGGACAGGTCAGATCTCTTTGTTCTTCCTGCAGTAAATAGTGTATTCAAATTTTTCACCAACACCATAATTCAAATGCATTAATTCTTACTCAGTCTTCCTTATTAATTGTCGAGCTTTCACACCTGTAAGAGGTGATTGAAAATACCATTCCATGAGTCAGGCACACCTGAGCCTTCAACATGACAACTTTGTTCTTAAAAACTTTAGAGGTCTTTGCAGTAGATTTGCCCAGTGCAGTACATCATTTGATTTCTTAACTGCTGCTTCCAAGAATGAGAGCTCTGGTGGCATAGTGCCTAAAACATTTGGCTGCTAACCAGAAGGCTGGTGGTTCAAACTCACCAGCCACTCTTCAGAAGGAAGGTTGGGCAATCTACTTCCATAGTGATACCGCTTCAGAAACCCAAAGAGGAGTCGCTATGAGTCGGATCTGACTCAAAGGCAGTGTGTGGCATTTGTTTGCATTGCTTTCATTGATGTTGATTATGGATCCAATAAAGTGAAATCCTTGAGAACTTTAAACTTTTTTTTCCATTTATCATGCTGTTTGTTGATCTAGTTGTGAGGATTTTTGTTTTATTTATGTTGAGGTGTAATCCATACTGAAGACTATGGTCATTGATCTTCATCAGTAAGTGCTTCAATTCCTTTTCACTTTCAACAAACTAAATTGTGTCATTTGCATATTCAAGTTATTAATGAATCTTCCTCCAATTCTAATGCCACATTCTTCTTTTCCACCTTCTCAGATTATTTGCTCAGCATACAGATGGAATAAGTATGATGAAAGGACACAACTGTGGCACACACTTTTTCTGATTTTAAGCCATGCAATGTTCCTTGTTCTGTTTGAATGACTCTTGATCTATGTCCAGATTCCTTATGAGCACAATTCAGTGTTCTGGAATTCCCAGTCTTTGCAATGTTATCCATAATTTGTTGTTATTCACACAATCAAATGCTTGTGCATGGCCAATAAAGCACAGGTAAACATCATCTGGTATTCTCTGCTTCCATTCAAGAGCCATCTGACATCATCAATGATGTCCCTCATTATGCATCCTCTTCTGAATCTGGCTTGGATTGCTGGCAGTTCCCAGAAATTCAGTTGTATTGGTGTTGCACTGTTGCCACCATTTTTCAATCATTTTCAGCAAAACTTTACTGCTTTGTGATTCCAATGATATAATTTGATTATTTCTTCATTTTATTCTTTATTCTTTGGGATGGGCACAAATATGCATTTCTCCAAGTCAGTTGCCCAAGTACCTGTCTTCCAAATTTCTTGGCATAGACAAGTGAATACATTCAATGTTGTATCTGTTTGTTAAAACATTTCAATTGATATTCTGTCAATTCCTGGATCACTGTTTTTCAACAATGCCTTCAGTGCAGATTGTACATCTTCCTTCAATACCATCAGTTCTTAGTCATATGCTCCCTCCTGAAATGGTTAAACATCACCAAATTATTTTTGGTACACTGCTTCTGTGTATTCCTTCCATCTTCTTTTGATGCTTCCTGCATTGATCAATATTTTGTACAGTACAAAATATACAATTCTTCAATATTGCAACTTGAGGCTTGAATTTTTTTCTTCAGTTCTTTCAGCTTGACAAATACCAAGTGTGCTCTTTCCTTTTGGTTTTCTAACTCCAGTTCTTTGCACATTTCATTATAATTCTTTACTTTGTCTTCTTTAACAACCCTTTAAAATCTTGTGTTCAGCTCTTTTACTTCATCATTACTCCATTCTTTTCAGCTACTATACTTTCAATAGGAAGTTGCAGTCTTCTGACATCCATTTTTGTCTTTTATTTCTTCCTTGTCTCTTTAATGATCTTTTGCTTTTTTAAAGTGTGATGTTCTGGATGTCATTCCCTAAACCGATCTTGTCTTTGGTCATTGATGTTCAAAGCATCAAATATATTTTTCAGATGATGGCTAAATTCACTTTGGATATAATCTAGGTCGTATATTGGCTCTCATGGACTTTCTATAATTTTCTTCAGCTTCAAATTGAACTTGCATGTGAGCAGTGGATGGTCTTTCCCACAATCGGCACCTAGCCTTGTTCGGAGTAATGACACTGAGCTTCTCCATTGCCTCTTTCCATCAATGTTGTCAATTTAATTTCTGTGTAATCCATCTGGTGAGTTCCAGGTGTATTGTCCTTGTTTATGGTGTTGAACAAAGGTATTTGCAATGAGTAAGTTATTGATCTTGAAATCTATCCTGTGATCTACAGTGTCATTTCTATCACCAAGGCCATATTTTCTAGCTACTGATGCTTTGTTTTCAACTTTCACTTCTAATCACCAGTAATTATCAATGCATCTTAATTACATTCAATCAATTTCAGATTACAGAATTGATAAAATTTTTCGGTTCTTCATCTTTGGCTTTAATGGTTGATGCATTAATTTGAATAATTGTCATACTAATTAGTATTCCTTGAAGGTGTATAGATACTATCCTATCGTTGATAACATTGTGCTTCAGGATAGATCCTAAAATGTGCTTTTGCACTGTGAATGCAATACCATTCCTCCTTAATTTATTAGTCCTGATATAGTAGATAATATGATTGTGCAATTCAAAAGAGGCAACATCAATCCATTTCAGCTCACTAATGCCTAAGATATTGATCTTCATGCATTCCATTTTTTTTTTCCAAATTTGGATTTCCCTACATTCATACTTCAAACATTCTATGTTCTGATTATTATTAGATATTTATACCTATTTATTGTCATTTTGAGTCATGACCTATCAGCAAATGAAGGTCACAAAAGCTTTGCTTCATGCATGTCGTTAAAGTACACTTTACTTTGAGGAGTGCCTTTCAACCTATGGCACTCACTTTCTGGCACTGTATCAGATAATGTTCTACTGGTATTCTAGGTTTTCAGTGGCCATATTTTTCCCCCCAGAAGTAGACTGCTAGATCCATCTTTTTCATCTGTCTTAGTCTGAAAGTTTTGCTGAAATCTGTATACCATGGGGGACCCTGCAGATATTTGAAATACTGGTGACATAGCATCCAGCATCATAGCAATATGCAAGCCACCAAAGTATGACAAACTGACAGATGAATGGTAGATTAGAATGGTATAAGACAAAATAATTTTGGGAATCATATTGCCCCTAGCAAAGAGAGAAATACAAACTTTGAGTCATATCAACCTTCAACTATAAGGCTTAGGCATGAAATGTAAAAGGGAAGATGAAGCAATGACAATTCTTCTTGAAAAGAAAAGTGAGTAAGCTAATTAAAAATTAATAATAATAATGATAATGATTCACTTTCAAGTAGAGATGTCCCAAGACTTCACTTAAGTTTTATTGCTAATGTCTTTAAATTATAACAATAATAACCAGTAACTCATCCTAGTTCATTGGACTTTTGTGAACAACTATGTGTATAAAAATAATTTAAATCTTTAGTAAAGCATTAACCAAAGTTTCTTCAGAATAATAAAGACAGTACACTTTTGGCAAAAGTTGAAATGCATTAAAGGGATCTGCAATTTAAAAAAAAAAAGATTTTAAATTGTCATTCATGGACATGAAGGAATAAATCAAACTACTTTTCATTGTAATAAAAGAGAAATTATTACCAAATGAATCTTCAATATAGATTTTGAGCTATTTTGAAAATTTTTAATATTGTTGCTATCATTCTAATATATCATTTTCTGTATTCAAGAAATTATTGTTCAGGTCACCTTTTCCAAACCTATGCAAAAACTACCCAATAGAAGAAGAACAATATAAGCAATCAAATGACCAATCACATTCCTGAATAGGAACAAGTGCAGCATGTTAAATGTGCCTATTATTTGACGTACTGTAATTTTGATTGTTAATACATTATAGTAATTTTCTCTGGATTATGTCCTTCTAAAAGTTGCACAAAAATAAATAAATAAAATTTGTTAACTTTGTTGAAAATTATTCATAGAATTTCATTAATGCTGGGCCATAAAAAGTTTACTTTTGATTTATTCTCTGAGGGAAGGATATACAAGGCAAACCAACGATATATAGAGATAAGGAAAGAGAATAAATACCTTCAAATAATCCTCAAATATATTGAAAGTATCATTCTAAATACAATTGATGTTCTTTTTGTCATGGTCTTTAAGGATTTCTACTTTCTTAGTAGAGAATACTTTGTTAGCCTTGGTTTATTTATTGAGCACTCTTGAAAAAAATCAAAGCTGCATGTCTTTGAATATATTTCCTAGTTCTCTTTCTTTACTCGCTAAAATGATCAAATTAATTAATCATATGTAGTGATATTTTGGGGAGCTCTGGTAGCATAGTACCTAAAGCACTTGACTGCTAACCAGAAGGCTGGTGGTTCAAACCCACCAGTCACTCCTCGGAAGGAAAGTTGGGTGATCTACTTCTGTAGAGATACCATCTTGGAAATGCAAGGAGGGGTTGCTATGAGTTGGGTCCGACTCGAGGGCACATAACAACAATAACAACAGTGATATTTTGAGCAACTCTGGTCTCATAGAAGTTAAAGCACTTGGTGGACAAACAAAAGGTTGGGGTTCAAGCCCCCCCATCCACTCAGAGGCAGAAAAATGTGGTGGTCTGTTTGTATAAAGGTTTATAGCCTTGTGTACTCTGAGAGGCAGGTCTATGTTGTCCTATAGGGTTGCTGTGAGTTGGAATCAACTCAATGACAATGGACAGTGTGTTAATGATATTTTACTATGTATAAGATTATAACAATTATTTAAAAAAATCTTTCAATTAATATTAAATGGTCTCAACCTGGAGTATGCTAAAATGGGTAAAAATGTTAATCGTATGTTACATTTCCAACTAAGTTTACTATCACTTAAGAGTGTTGTTTCCCAAAACAAGTGAAATATGTGTGTGTGCACAGTACATATGAATGTATTGAAATGCCTACTCTTCCATTTCTGTCTATATTTTTTCATTAGTCCTAAAACTCCTATTACTAGATCAAAGCCATCCAAGCCCATTTCCATCAAGTCAATTCTGACTCATAGTCACCCCCACTGGGTTTCCAAGGCTGTAAGTATTTAGGGAAGTAGATTACATCTGCTTCCTTCCAGGGAGCAAATGAATGGTGGGTTTGAACCTCCTACTTTCTGGTTAGCAGCCTAATGCCTTATCCACTATGCCCCCAGGACTATATCGGGATGATAAAATGGGGTTGGTGGACTTTTTTTTTTTTTTATCAAGAAACTAATGGGACCTTGAGACTTGATTTAGTCAATAGTTTGGTTTACAAGTCTTATATTTGAATTGGAAAATTACATAATATTGTATTTATTAAAAAAGAAAACTTTATTTTCAGAATTTATTTATCAATTATGTCACCTATGGTTTGTATCGTAACTTGAGTAAGATGCCTTTTTTTTTACTCTTACTCTAATAAGCTTTTCATTATATGTAGTAAAATCTTAACAATTTTTTTTTTAAGATAAAAGTGGTTTTAATTCAATTTTAATAGGGGGAACACATATGGAAATCAAGGCTATAAGAAGTGTAGGGACAGATGACTACAAGAGTTTTTGTTTTGTTTTGATAATTTTGTTTCTCAGGTAAAATCTGAGGAGCAGATCTTCCACTTCTTGGGGCAGCAGATTACCTCTTATTGGACTGACCCTTCCACAGATAAAAATCTCTGGGCAAAATGTAGGGAACAACTATTGAAAGGCACTAGAAAGCAGTAACTCCTCGGAAGGAAGGTTGGGCAATCCTACTTCCGTAGTGATACTGCCTCGGAAACCCAAGGAGGGGTCGCTATGAGTTGGAGCCAACTCGATGGCACATAACAACAACAACAACAACAGAAAGCAGTAAAAAGCAGATACTGGACAGGGACCAACATCTGGAAGAAGAGAATGGCATTGGGTGAAATTTATTTTTATGACTTATACCTTAGCGCTAGGAGAGGTCATCGACATTTTGATTAGAAAAGAAAAGAAAAAAAAATCTCATCTTTAATGGCTTAAAGTACTGGAGGACAAATTTAGGTCAGTCTTTTTTGTTGTTACCTCCATCTAGTTGGCCCTGGACTCATATATGATAGGACAGAGTTGTCCATAGGGTTATCATGTTTGTAATTGTTACGGAAGCAGATTACCAGGTCTTTCTTCCATGTACTCACCAAGTAGGTTCGACCATTTAGGTCAGCTATAGTCAATGGAAATTGATGGGAAAATAGCAAATACAGAAAGAGAGTAGAGCTTTAAATTCTGTGTATAAAGTTTACTCAAGTCTCTGACTAATCTCTGAACCTCATACACATGGTGGAGATTCTAAACAACCTAGCAAAGGCTAAGGTAGAAACCGAGGCTGGAGCTGTTACCCATCACTGACAGACTCTTTAGTTTGAGTTTGGCTATGTTAAGTGCCTAATAAATGATGACAGTAAAAACAGTACAATACTATTCAGAGGAATATGGGAATTCAGAATCTCTACAACATATGGGTCGGAAAGTCCAGAATACAAGTCCCAGAGGAAGATATGACTTCATGCCTCAGTTTTCTTTTGGCAAATGTAGCACTGAGGATCAGTGTATCACTAGGGGACTGTGGGGGGTGGGGAGCAAGGTGCAGACCATACTGGGTGACATTGTCAGATAGGGTCACACCAAAATAACTATATAAATTTTTTGTGCAGTATTTCAGCAGAAATTATTTATAATAAAAATATTCCTATAGTTAGTTATAACACAAAAACATTTTTTGTAAGCCCAGCTTATATATATCAATATACTTGTATACAAGGCTAAAACTCTATGCTAATTTACTTTTTGAAACGTCTAACGTACTGATCAGAGCTGTCATTAGCACCCAGTTACAATGATGCTTTAAATCGTTTGGTTTTTGTGTACACACACTACAAGCACTCGCTGTTGTTGTCAGTGCTGTCAGTGTTTTTATAGTCACTGATTTTTGTCAAATGTTCTGGTATTTTAGCTACAATATTGTGGTAATTAGTATTTGTGAATGAATAACTTTTTTGAGAATGAAGTAGTAATTAAAGGAAAAAAATAAAAAAGGCTTCTGTTCAGTTACTAATAATATTGTAACTATGATATAGAAAGATTTTACAAAACAACTCTGTTGTTATATTCACATAATCTAAGAAATATTACATTTAAGCAGTTTACAACTATTTTTCACATATTATGCTATGATTAAAATTGATAGTAAACATTACTAAGGATTCTGTATGGTCTGGTACAGGAAGAGCTCCATGGGTTTGGAAGGGAGGTGACACCAATCCTAGTGACAAAAATGCTGAGAATGGCCCAGATGAAAACAGTCTAGGCCTTCAATTCTTGGCATACCCTGTTCAGGCACTCTCAGTGTCATGCCCTTTCTCAATACCCATTTTTCTTCTATTCTACTACTTTCACTTGCAATGTGGGTAAGAATAAAATGTTTCCTGAGACAAAAGAATGTGAAGACATTGGAAGAATCGAAGATATTAAACAGGAGTTCTTGGGCTGTATGAAGTTGAGGAGATGTTGTTCAAACTAGACAGAATATACTAACCAGTTGTTCTGGTTCCCTACTGCCACTCTGAAAAGAATATACCACAAATGGGATGGCCATAACAAACAGGAGTTTATTCTTAAATTTGGAGGTTTTAAGTCCAAGTTCAAAGTGGCAGGCTCTGGAGGCTGGGTGAAAGCCCCTCAACCTTGGGGTCCAGCTCTGCCTCTACTCCTGGCCCACTGGAGCTAGAGGTGTTTCTTCACTCAGACAGCTGCTGGCTGCTGAGGCTGAGAAACCCCAAGGTTGACAAGTAAAAAGGCACAGTCCTGATGTTGCCAATCCACAGGGCAGGCCATTAACTTAAGTCCGCTGTAAGTCCCAAGGTCAGCAGAGCATAGCAGACTGCTGAGCAACGACATACTACATGCAGGGTTCAAGTGTGCCATAGGCCAGAGACCATTCTCAA
>NW_006921817.1:5252257-5256034 GCF_000298275.1 Orycteropus afer afer | reverse complement strand
GCCCCTAAATTTGTCCCTATTTTTTCCTTGAGGAATTTTTTAGTTTTAGCTTTCACATTTAAGTCTGTTCATCTGGAGTTCATTTTTGTGTGTGTTGTGAGGTATGGATCTTGTTTCATTTCTCTGCAAATAGATACCCAGTTTTGCCAACACCATTTGTTAAAGAGACCACCTCTTCCCCATGTAATTGATTTCAGCCATTTGTCAAAGATTAGGTGACAATAAATCGATGGATCTATTCCTGGGTTCTCAATTCTGTTCCACTTGTCTATGTGTCTGTCATTGTACCAGTACCGGCTGATTTGACTATGAGACATGGCAGTGTGAGATCTCCTACTTTGTTCTTCTTCAATAATACTTTTGTTATTCGAGGTCCCTTTCCTTTCCATAAGAAATTAATGATTGGTTTTTCCATATCCTTAAAGAATGTTGAGGGGATCTGGATTAGGATTGCATTGAATATATAGATTGCTTTGGGTAGAATTGATGTTTTCACAATATTCAATCTTTCTATCTAGGAGCATGGCTTATTCTTCCATTTATGTAGATCTCTTATGGTTTCTTGGAATAGTGATTTGTAGTTCTGTTTGTACAGGTCTTTTATGTTCTTAGTGAGATTTATTCCCAAGTATTTTATTTTTGTTTTTTGGTTTATTGTAAATGGTGTTGATTTCCTTATTTCCTTTTAAGCAATGTCTTTGCTGATGTAGAGGAACCCAACTGATTTTTGTACATTAATCTTATATCCCACCACTATGCTAAATCTCTCAATTAGTTCCAGTAGGTTGTTATTTTTATTTTTATTTTTTTTCTTTTTCTGAGTCTCTTGGGTTTTCTGTCTACAGGATCATATCATCAGCAAACAGGGATAGTTTGACTTCTTCCTTACCAATTTGGATGCCTTTGATTTCCCTTTCTTGCCTTATTGCCCTTGCTAGCATTTCCAGTAAAATGTTGAAAGGAAGTGGTGATAGAGGACATCCTTGTCTGGTTCTTGTTTGCAAGGGGGATGGTTTCAGTCTCTCTCCATTGAGAATAATGTTGGCTGTTAGTATTGCATATATGCTGTTTATTATGTTGAGGAATTTCCCTTCTATTCCTATTTTGCTGAGAGATTTTATCAAGAATGGGTGTTAGATTTTATCAAATGCCTTTTCTGCATTGATTGATATGATCATGTGGTTCTTTTCCTGATGTTTTATTTGTGTGATGGATGACACTGATTGCTTTTCTAATGTTGAACCATCTTTGCATACCTGATATAAACTACACTTGTTCATAATGTATTATTTTTTTATATGTCATTGGAGTATATTGGCTAGAATTTTGTTGAAGATTTTTGCATCTATATTCATGAGGGATATTGATCTGTAGTTTTCTTTTTCAGTGATGTCTTTGCCTGGTTTGGGTATAAAGGCTATACTTGCTTCATAAAATGAATTTGGGAGTATTCCATCTTTTTCTATGTTCTGGAATAATTTGAGTAGGATTGGTGTCAGTTCTTCTCTGAATGTTTAGTAGAATTCTCCCGTGAAACCATCTGGGCCAAGACATTTATTTCTTTGTAATTTTTTTATGACCTGTTCACTGATTTATTTTTTTGTTATGGGTTTGTTCAAATTTTCCATCTCAGTCTGTGTTAGTTTAGGTATGTAGTATATTTCTAGAAATCTGTCCATTTCTTCTAGATTTTCAAATTTGTTGGAATACGGTTCTTCATAGTTTACTGATATTATCTTTTTAATTTCTGTTGGTTCTGTTGTAGTATCGCCAAATTCATTTTTTATTCATGTTATTTGTATTCTCTCCCACTTTCCTTGGTTAGATTTGCCAGTGGTTTTTCAATTTTATTAATCTTTTAAAAAAACCAGATTCTAGCCTTGTTGATTTTTCTATTTTCTGTTTCATTGATTTCTGCTCAAATCTTTAATATTTCTCTTCTTCTGGTAACTGTAGGATTTTTGTTGTTTTTGTTGTGTTGTTGTTTTTGCTCTTTCCAATTGTTGGAGATTTTGGGTTATGGTGTTGATTTTGGCTCTTTCTTTTTTCTTGATGTGTGCATTTATTGCTATAAGTTGGCCTCTGATCACTGCTTTTGCTGTGTCCCAAAGATTTTAGTAGGTAGTGTTTTCATTCTCATTTGATTCAAAGATTTTTTTTAATTTTGTTTTTTATTTTGTCTATTACCTAGTCATTTTCAAGGAGTGTGTTATTCAGTTTCCATGTGTTTGCTCTTTTCTCCATTGATCTTCCTATTTTTTCTGATTTTACAGTGTTGTGATCTGAGACACTTTTGTAGTATTTCAATGTGTTTAAATTTATTGAAGCTTGCTTTGTGACCTAACATATGGTCTATAGTGGAGAATGTTCCATGTGCAGTGGAAAAGAATGTACATTGTGCTGTTGTTGGGTGAAGTGCTCTGAAGATATCTATAAGGTGAAATCGGTGAATTGTATCATTTAGTTCTTCTGTGCCTTTGATGAGTTTCTTTCCAGTTCCATCTGTGATTGAAAGTGGTGTATTAATGTCTCCTACTATGACTATGGAGTCATCTATTTGTCTTTTCAGTTCTGTTAGAGTCTGGTTTATGTATTTTGGGGCTCTTTCATTGGGTGTATAGTTTATTGTTATGTCCTCTTGTTCAATCGATCCTTTAATCATTATATAATGTCCTACCTTGTCTCTTACGGTGGTTTTTGTCTTAAAGTCAATTTTATAAAAAGTAATATTGCCACTCCTCCTCTTTTATAGTTGCCATTTGCTTGATATATTTTTCTCCAACCTTTGATTTTTAGTCAATATTTTCTTTCTCTCTAAGGTTTGTCTCTTGTAGACAATATATTGATGGATTATGTTTTCTTATCCAGTCTGCCACTCTCTGTCTCTTGAGTAGTGCATTTAATCCATTGACATTCACTGTAATTATTGACAAGTATGAATTTGTTGCTGTCATTTTGCTATTTATTTATGCTATTTATTTATTTATTTGTGATGTTGCTGATTTCTTCTTCCATATAATTTTCTGTGTTGAGCTCATTTTGTTTATGAATCATGTTAACACTTCCTTCGTTGCTATTGTTTTTTAAAAAAACTCACTGCTGTTGAGTTGGATCTGACTCATAGCAACCCCTCCTTGGGTTTCTGAGGCAGTATCAATATGGAGGTAGATTGCCCAACCTTCCTTCTGATGAGTGGCTGGTGGATTTGAACTGTCAGCCTTCTGGTTGGCAGTCAGATGCTTTAAGCACTATGCCACCAGAGTTTCCATTATTTTTGTTGTTGTTTGTTGTGATGTGCCCTCGAATTGGACCCGACTCATAGTGACCTCTCCTTCGGTTTCCAAGGCAATATCACTACGGAAGTAGATTGCCCAACCTTATGCTAAATATTTGTGCTGGTCCTCTTTTTGATTCTGATGTGAAAGTTTATCATTTTTCTTTGAGGTCACCCAGTGATTTGTAACTATCTTCCCAAGTTTGGAACAGTCCTTTCTATCTTGTAGTTGTCTTGACTTCCCTACTATTTAGAAATTTTGTAACTATACAATTTTTTTTTCACTCATTTTGGTTTGTAGTTGTCCTCATTTGTCAATTAATGTCTCTGGTTCCTTGTTTAGAATCTTGTAGGCTTATTTACTTTGGATACTTCCATAACTGGGTTGGTTTGTGGATTATGTCATCATGTGTGTTAATGGTCAGTTGTTGTTTGCTATTATTAGTTCTCTATCCAAAGGACTCCCCTTAGCATCTCTTGTAAGATTGGTCTGGTTAAACAAA
>NW_006921817.1:5245809-5252072 GCF_000298275.1 Orycteropus afer afer | reverse complement strand
TTGGTTTTGGTGAGTTCGATGATGATACGTCTTGGTGATTTTCTTTTGGGGTCTGTCCTTTTTGGAGTTTGTTGGACTTCTTGAATGGACATATTCTCGTGGTTCATCATACCAGGGAAATTCTCCTCCAACAGAACTTTGACAATTTTTTCTGTGATTTTATTTGTCTCTTTTTGTCCTGGAATTGCGATTGCACATAGGTTATTCCTTTTGATGGTATCCCACATAAACCGTAGGGTTTCTTCATTTTGTTCAAATTTGATCAATATTTCATCACCTTGATTTAAACAGGAAATATATAGTAATATTTTAGAAAACAGTACTCACTGTTTTCACTCTTGTTTTTCCACTAGTGGGTACCTAGTCTACTTCTGTATACTTTCTTTCAAAGCTCAGGGTTCCAGGATTATCTTCTGTGTCTCTGTCAGTTGGTTTCTCTTTTTTTTGTTGTTGAAGAAGGTCTGGGTAGCTTGTCTGCCTATTCCATCATCTTACTGGAAGTCCTAAATAAATAAATTTTTTAAAGTGTCAGTAATTTAAGGAGACTGATTTTCAAATATTTGAAGCCTAATCACATATTTTTCAATTGTGATGATTTCTTGTATTTTCATAACTTGAAAATATTGGACTATTGGTGATTATTTTTCTAAGTTATTTAAATTACCAAAAAATTCTTTTTAATCTATGTCCCAGTTTCAATGGAATTTATAATAAATCACACATATAAATATGCCCTCTTTTTGGAGAATCAGAGTAAAACCATTGTTTATTAATTGGTGTAAATAATCTGGTAATTGTTTTCCTTTGAAAACACATTCACAGCAAAATGAATTAATCTTAATGGACATATCAGCTCCATCAGCAAGTGTTAACTTGCATCCATCTGCTCCACGGGTGGTAAAACTCATTGTATATACTTTGATTATGCTTATGTAAGCTATTTAAGAGACAAACAATTACTATTTTTTTTTTAATTTAGAATAACTGTAATTATTTCAAGTTGTTGTTGTTAGGTACCATTTTCAGCTCCTAATGACCCTATTTAACAATAAAACTGCTGCATAGTATTTTATAGACTATAATCTGTATGGGAGAAAATCTCCAGCTCTATCATCCTTGGAGTTGCTGGGTAGGTTTGAGCCAACAACCTTTCTATTAGCAGATAAACCCTTAACTGTTGCACCACCAACTCTCCTTAATCACTGAAATTACATGATTTTGATTTTTCTGTAGTTCTAATTCAGGAATTCTATACTGAAGAAGGGAGCTCTGGTAGCATAGTGTCTAAGACACTTGCCTGCTAACCAGACAGCTGGCAGTTCAAACCCACCAGCCACTCCTCGGAAGGAAGGTTGGGCAATCCTACTTCCGTAGTGATACTGCCTCGGAAACCCAAGGAGGGGTTGCTATGAGTCGGGTTTGACTCGATGGCACATAACAACAACAACAACAACATACTGAAGAAGTATTATTATAGTTTTATTTTTAGTAGAAAATGTTATCACCTTGATTTAAACAAGAAATATATAGTAATATTTTAGAAATTTTATTTGTCTCATAATATTTAAAAGATACCAAGACTAACATTTTGATAATGTAATCAGATATAGAAAACATTCAGAAGTGTGACTCGAACAGATATTTTAAATTAATGATTAGTTACAAAGAAAGAGAAGAGTTTTGAGTTGGCAAATTCTTTCCCAAAGCACCTATTTTTGCTATCTATAATTTCCTTTTCCACTTTGATATACAATTTTCTATTGCCTATCTGTATAAAAGGAGCTCTGGTAGCATAGTGGCTAAAGCACCTGACTGCTAACCAGAAGGCTGGCGGTTCAAACCCACCAGCCACTCCTCGGAAGGAAGGTTGGGCAATCCTACTTCCGTAGTGATACTGCCTCGGAAACCCAAGGAGGGGTCGCTATGAGTCGGGGCCGACTCGACGGCACATAACACACACATAACATCTGTATAAGAAGAGCAAAGGCAATACAATCATGGATATATTAAAGACGTTTTCACTATTTTTTGAGTTGAAGTAGTAAAAATGAAATATAACATAATCTTGTATTCTCCTTGGTGAACTTTTGACAGAAGATTTCCTCAAAAAAGACATTGGATCCAGGAAACATAATTCAACATGAACAATATTGACAAGAAGTTCTAGTATGTACTCTGTAATAGAGGCTCAGCGAGCCAGCAATTCAGATTGAAGTTGATAGATAGAAATATTGGGGAGGGAGTTATCCAGAGTGAACATAAAACGAACAACAAAAAAAGAAAGTCAAAAGTAACTTTAGAAATAATACCTACAATTGATAAATTAAATAAATAATTCATTGTATTTGTATGTGTGTTCTGCTAACTTTGTAGCAACTTGATATTTCTAGTATTTACCTACCTATTCCACTTTATAACTGGTAGTTCAATGTGACCTGTAGTCCTACTCTTTTCACTCAGTACAATATTAGATTTTTTTATTTCCATCAAAATATTATCACTGTCTACAATGATTTTGTTTATTTGTTAATGCACATATTTATTGTTGCTATGTTTCCACTAAAGGTAATCTGCTTTGATCTTCCTATTAAATTAATTACCCACTCCCTGTCTTATATTGCCATTTTTTTTCACAGCCTGATGACTCCTAGATATCGTATCGTTTATTCCCTTATTTACATGTTAATTTGTGTCTTGCCTCACCAGAATGTAAGCTATATGAACACTAAAACCTCAGATGTCTCATGGCACGAGTGTCTCCAGAACCTAGAATTGTGCTTGGCACAAAGTAGGCTATTCGGTTCCTAAATGGGTCAATAAATTAACACCATGATAGGAAAGTAAAGGATATCAATGTATCACATTTTAGGGCTGGAAAGGGCATTTGTAATCATTTAGTTGAACAGGATTACCTTTTAGTGAGAAAACTGAGGCCCAGGGAGCGGAGCTAATTATTGAAAGAATTGGGACTCATTACTTAGCTGTCATCCAATTTACATTTCACTATGTTACAATGTGTCCTGTGTAAGTAAATGAATTCTTTTTTTGGCCTTTTTTTTTTTTTTTTTGCATGCCTAGGTCTATTATCCCTTCAATATTCTGATCTACTCTCAGCACTTAATTAATAAAGGAATAATGAATAATGCTATATAATATAACGATGAGTTCTGTGACCTGGTAAAGTTTGGGTTGTTTCAGCTCTAACTGCAATGTGGTATCTCTAAACATCTCTGGCATATAATACTATTGATGTCTTCTCTTTTCAGCAGTAGAGAAAGGAAAGTAGTGTTGGCTGCTGCAAAGATACGTATCATAAAAACTGCAATACCTGATATGAGGACCAAGTAGGGAGTCTCTGGAAAGTAAATGATCAAAATCATTCCCAAATAACACTTTTTGGAGGATCCCTACTGCAAGTAACTTGCCCGAGATAGGATATGATAATTCTTCAAGGAAATTTGTTGACTTCACATGGGGTTCAGTCACCCTTTGAACATCTGCACTTCCCATATGCTCTTCCCCTGCAAGTGCTGTGCTCAGATAGGCCCACACAGTGCTAATTAGGGCATAGCGATGTCAAAGCATGTGCACCCAATTAAGGTCACTGCAGCCCACACTCTCATCATGGCTGTTGGCAATAGTGACCTCTCATACTCAGGGTCTGTCTCATGCAATCTGGCAGGAGGTAGTGCTCGGCTGTGTTCCACTGTTCATCCATCCATTCCATTCACCTTCAGCTTGCCTGTTGTAAACCTTGCCTGTCAGAATGCTTAGCAATAGCTTTGGGAGGTGAACTGGGTCCATGATGACTAACAGGTGCTGTGTTGCTGATGCTGGAACAATTGGGACTCTTGAAAAATAAATTTTGCATCGTCCAAGTCACTAGGAAGGTGGAATTAATGAAGTGGAGCAATATGACTATTGACATTTTAGCTCATATGAACTTGAATATATTCTGAGTTTTACAAAATCACCTATACCCAGCTTTGAATAAAACAGATACATTTAGTTAAGAGAGGAAAAATGCTTAAATTAAGATATAATTACAAAGAAAGAAATGTAGACACATCCTTTCTGGATTTAGACACTGTCATTTTTAATGTTTTCTTTTTTTCTCACATGCATCAAGGCAAACAAGATGTGAGAAACAACATCCATTAATTCACTTATTCATTAAATAACTTATTTATTAAATAAAGAGTTTCTTGTTTATTTCACAATAGGCCTGGCATTGTATTTGAATAACAAATTAAGAGTTCTTGTTTTCAAGTTATGGAAAATATAACAGGAGTACCGAGGAAAAATAATGTTTTTTTTTTTTTTTTTTTGTAATTAATGTTCACAATAGAACAGGAAAACAATAGCATATTCTGCTCAGACTATCCCATATAAACAAATAGAAGAGGGGCAAGAGGTCTGTGGCCACAGCTGAATGTCCCATAGGATACTTAGATTCAAGTGTCTGGAAGGAAAGAATCCTTGTGATTAGTGTTACAAACAGAAACACATGATTGGAAGGGGTGGAAGTTTTTCATTAAAAAAATATCCTGGACTACACCCTTCAGAGAGGAACTGAGTTGTCCAGGGACAAAAAACTGCTAAACTGCATTTTCTAAATGGATTTGAAAATGGCTGGTAGAAGGATGTCTTATCACTGCACATCTTTATCCAGTTTTATTATTGGTATATTTCACTGAAGCTAAATATTCAGTTTAGCCATATCAAAAAAAAAAAAAAATTAAATGGCAGGGACTTAGATAAAAAAGATAAGTCTAAGGGAGAATGGCTCATCAGGTAGAGAGACAAAGATTGGAGCAGTATTTTCTTGGACCCAGGCCTGAAGTGTGGGTCTGGGCTAGTGAATGGGCTTGAAACTCAAGGACAATGATCAGTTCTGCTCACAAACTTTATTGAGCATCACAATATGTGATTGAGTCTGGATAGCAGAGCAAGCATTGATTCTCAAGGTCTTCCTTTTGACTCTCTCTAGGGGTGTTGGCAGACAGCAGTCCTTGACAAATGAGGAACCCATGTAATCTAAGGAGCCTTGGCCAAAGGAGATCCTAGGCCCTGGCCATCCCATACACAGAATGACTATATAAACTACCTGGAAACTGTGTACACTTTCATGTAAACCAATAATATAAACCATGTTATGAAAAAAAAAAAAAAAACAAAACACCACAACTCACTGCTATTGAGTCGATTAGACTCATAGTGATCTCTCCTTTGGTTTCCAAGGTGGTAGCCCTAGGGAAATAGATTGCCCAATTTTCCTTCCAAGGAGTGGCTGGTGAGTTTGAACCACCAGCCTTCTGATTAGCAGTCAAATACCTAAAGTGCTATGCCACCAGAGCTCCCAAAACCATGTTATAGGACCTAGTTTTCCAGTTACTTCTGAAATTCTCATAGAGTCATATATTATCTTTGCCTGCACTGCAAGAGTTGGACAATTTTTACTTATGGCTACTCAGGGTCATATCACTAATAATAATAATAGCTAATATTTTCAGAAAATTTATGTGTCAGACATTATTTTGAGCACCATACACATATAAAGTATACATACTTGAAATATCTACTTTATGGATGAGAAAACTAGAGCACAGAGAGACTAGGATCTTACCGTTTGGCAATGATTAGGCCCAGCTGGAGCATGAGTGTGAATGGGAGGGTGGGGACCCTATCATGAAGATCTATGTACACTCTGCCATGGGAACTGAACTTCATCCTACAGGTGATGGAAAACTACTAAGGGGTTATAAGCAGAGAAATGACCTGGTCAGATACATATCAGGAGTGTAACCTTTCTAAAATTGCATCTTAGAGAATTTCAATAATATTGTAAACTACACACCCAGTAAATAGAAAAATAATACATACATATCAGAAGATAGACCCCACATGTTAACTATTTCATCACACTGCCTCTTTCCACCAAAGGGTGTCAAAAAGTCAGACTAATCTCTCCACTGAGGGGTAAGCTGATGTGTCTTATTGCAGAATTCCAGGAGCTACTGATCTCCAGATACTTCACCTATGTGGGTAGTATGGGGGTGATGGTGGAAAGGATATTCTTATATAAGCTATTGGTAGTCTCCAAGCTGCCATCTGCCTTAGGAGTGGGGCCAGGAGGTTGTTGTTGTTATGTGCTGTCGAGTCGGCCCAGACTCCTAGCAACCCCTCCTTGGGTTTCCGAGGCAGTATCACTACGGAAGTAGGATTGCCCAACCTTCCTTCCGAGGAGTGGCTGGTGGGTTTGA
>NW_006921817.1:5243906-5244409 GCF_000298275.1 Orycteropus afer afer | reverse complement strand
TCAAGTCAGTTCTGATTCATAGCTACTGTATGTACAGCAGAATGAAGTACCGCCTTGACCTGCACCATCCTCACAAGTGTTTCTATCTTTGAGCCTGTTGTTGTAGACATTGTGTCAATCTACATCCTTGAGGTTCTTCCCCTTTTTCTGATGACCCTTTACCGAGCATTATGTCCTTCTCTAAGGATTGGTCCCTTCTGACAACATAACCAAAGTAGGTGAGACAAAGTCTGACCATTCTCCCTTGGTTCTAAGGAGCATTCTGGCTGTACTTATTCCAAAACAGATTTACTTGTCCTTCTGGTGCTCTATTGTATATTCTGTATTCTCCAACAGCACAATTCAACTGCGTCAATTCTTCTTCACTCTTCCTTAATCGTCTAGCTTTCTCATGCATATGAGACAATTGAAAATGTAATGGGTTGCATGAGGGGCATCTTGGTCTTCAAAGTGACATCTTTGCTTTTTAATGCTTTAAAGAGTTCTTTGCAGCAGATTTACCC
>NW_006921817.1:5213166-5242666 GCF_000298275.1 Orycteropus afer afer | reverse complement strand
ATCTCTTCAAGTTGGTGGGCCAGGTACCTATCTTCCAAATTTCTTGGCATAAACAAGTGAGTGTTTCCAGCATTGTATCCGTTTGTTGAAACTTCTCAGTTAGAAATAACACAAAGCATACTTATTCTCCATGTATCAAGTGGTTGTGTGCAATCAATTACAAAAGATAAGAGAAAATTCACTCAGGCATAAAGGGCCTAATGGAGAGAATGGAAATTTTTATTCATCAAAAATTACTAACCCATCAGAAATAGTAACCCTTTATTATCAAAAGATAAATAAGTGACTATTGCATCAGAAAATGAACAAAAATTCTGGGAAAATTTACACGTATGAAGGAGGCAACAAGAAAGAAAAGATCCTTGTCATATTCATGACTGTAATTTCCAAAAGGGCTGCAATGAAAACAGCAGTTTCTTAGTCTTGCATGGGCAATGCTACATGTGGTATTAAAGTAAAGGCGTAAATATTGGAACTAGATATATTTACAAGTAAAACATTTCTGAAACTTCATTAGAGTATTTATTTAGAGTTACCATTTAAGTAGATTGGAATTTGAAGTATGTTTCCTTAGCTTTTCTCTGGTTGAGTGGTAGGAACTCTGCCAATAATGGAGTCAGGAGAATCTAGAGATATGGGTTAGAGGAATGTGGAGGAGTGGGATGATGTACGTTATTTCTTAACATCAAGAATAAATTTTATATCGGGACAAGGTTTTCCTTATGCTGTGCAGTGGAAGCTATTGTTTTTCAACACATTTTTGAATCAAATGATGAGAAAATCCTGAATTAAAAAAACAAAAATCAAACTCACTGCCATCAAGTTGGGTCCAACCCATAGTGACCCCTCCTTGGGTTTCTGAGGAAGTATCACTATGGAAGTAATTGGATAAATTTCAACCAGATGATTTTTCAAGGGATATTCAAGGTATATAGCACTTCCAAAATTTATTTGACTAGAAAATCTTTTTTTTTTTTCCTTTTCTACCATGATAAACATGCCCAAACATGCTGTCACATAACCAAGCCTCAGGTAACAGCTAGACACAATGAGGAAAACCTCAGGGAACAATACAGTGCTGGCACCAAGTACCATACCAAAAGAAGAGCCATCAGAACCAATTCAACAGTGCAGGCAATCTCAGTCATCCTGTAATCCACCCCAATCCAGTCTGTCCCACTGTTGATAGGACCTAATTCCCTTACTACCTATTCCTGCCTTGTTTTCCACTGCTTTATTTTTCTAACTGACTTTCAACAAGTACCCCTCTCTCTTTTCACGTTCTTGATTTCACTGTAACCTGCATGTGTACTTAGAAAATTACTTTCCATGAAACCTCAAAAATGAGAATTTTTTTTTTTTTTCTAACTGTTGTCATACCTAAGGGAAGGAAGGTTAGAAGAGTAAGTGTTCCTACTCCAAATGAGCATTCCTCTTCTTTTTCGTTAAAACCCCTACTTGCTCTTTTAAAGCTCGCTGGACTTGACCTTTCTTCCTATTTCTGACAAATCTTCCAGCCTTCCAGAAATCAATGGTTCAGCAAAAAACCATCCCTCTCTCAATATCAAACATTCTAAGTTATGACTCAGAGTCTTTCTCCCACCATGCAACATTTGATATTACATTAGTGACTTCTCCTTTCGTATTGGTGCTGGCCTCTGTTTCTTGATTGCCTCATCTCTGTACCTCTTTTTGCTGTACCATGCTACCCTTATGGCACAATAAAACTATGCTTCCTCTGAAATCACATTTTAAACATTTGTTGTTTCCCAGTGCTCCCTGTTCTTCTGCTTCACATGCTTGAATATGGCTACAGCTGGCAGCCTTCAAGCCCATTGTGCAGTGGTTAACACAGTGGTCCTCAAAACTGGCTGCATGATATAGTCACCTAGGAAATCTAGGTGACAACAAAGAAATGGAAAATGAAACCCTAAGGAAATAACACTCACACCCACCATCATGGCTTAAATTTTAAAAGATTGGCAATGCAAGGCTGAGCAAGAATGTGGGGCAACTAAACCACATTTTGCTAGAATTTGGTAACATTACTTTGGAAAACTATGTGTCAGTATCTCCTACATTTGGATGTATACCTAACCCCCTTAATTCAGATTTTAAATAGGTACTTAAGAATGAAGTATATAGGAATGCTCAAAGATCGTCATTCAAAATAGACTCAAATATGAAGTGACCTAAATATTTATCAATAGGAGAAATGAAATAAAAATTGTAGTATTCAGACAAAAGAATACTGCATAGCAATTAAAAAGAATAAACTACAGCGAAACATAGCAACAAGGAGCTCTGGTACCATGCTGCTTAGGCACTATGCTGCTTACCAGAGGCTAACGGTTCAAACCCACCAGCCACTCCTCTGAAGGAAGATGGGGTAATCTACTTCTGTAGTGATACTGCCTCCAATACCCAAGGAGGGGTCGCTATGAGTCGGGTCCAACTCGACGGCACATAACAATAACAAAAACATAGCAACAAGGATAAATCTTAAGACTTTATGTTGAGTGAAAGAAGCCAAATGTTAAGAATAACACTCTTTGCCCCTTCACCTCACACCCTACCTCCCATAGCATTTGTTTTTCTCTACCTCTTTTTCTTTGTTTTGATCTACATGAAGTCTCACTCACTTTTCACTTAGATATAACTGAATAAGTCTTTGAAGCTCCATAAGTGAAGGAGGGTTTAAGAAGAAAGCATTTGTCAACAGTCTAATCTTAGTAGATTGTTTACGTGGCTATCAGACCGATTACATCACCAAGACAGAAAACCTCTTAACTGAATTTCAGTAAAGTATTCTACTAAAAATGTATCATTTTTCTTGATTTTGCAACACATTCCAAATGGTACTTAATTCCAGAAAGATGTGGGCATTTTCCATATTCTAAGAAGGGGATGAAATAGAGAAATAAAATTTGTTGTGCAGAATTCCAATAATTATTCAAACATATGCGTGTATCTTTCATCTAAAAATTAAGCAAAACAGGATACTCCTTTTGTCATGGGACAACTTAGTCAATTTTCATGATGTTGTTGTTGTTGTTGTTATGTGCCGTCGAGTCAGCCCCGACTCATAGCGACCCCTCTTTGGGTTTCCAAGGCAGTATCACTACGGAAGTAGGATTGCCCAACCTTCCTTCTGAGGAATGGCTGGTGGGTTTGAACCACCAGCCTTCTGGTTAGCAGTCAAGTGCTTTAGCCACTATGCTACCAGAGCTCCTATTTTCATGATATAATTCACAAAGTTCATACTCTGCATCCTAGTGAGGAGAGTAGTGTTAGGGATCTTGAAAGCTTGTGAACAGCCACCTAAGATACAACTATTGGTTTCTACTCATCAGGAGCAAAAGAGAAATAAGGAAACTAAAGTCTCAGAGAAGAAACTACTGTATTTTATGGAAATAATGTGCACATTATACTTTTTTTTTTTTGCAAACTACACTACCCCCTCCTACCCATTAGATTCATATATGTCATATGTTCATTATATATGGGTGTATGCTATTTAAGTGGGCCCATCATTCACAAATAAATAAATAAAATACAGTAGTTTGCAGGGCTAGTAGCCTACATGAGCCATAGCTTCTTCTACCCTGAGACCACAAGAACTAGATGGTGCTCTTTTACCACTACTGACTGTTCAGATCAAGATCACAGTAGAAGGACAATGATAGATCAGGATAAAGTTTGGAAGAGAGCTAAAGCTATTAATAGACTTACTGGACCAGTTGGGGCTAGAGAACTCCTTGAGACTATTGCCATGAGATTTTCTTTAAACCTTGAGACAAAATTGTTCCGTTGGGTCACCTTTTAGTGAAATAGCATATCACACACAAATAAAGGATATTACCCAGTAGTTTAGTGCTCCATTAAAAAAAATCATCTATAAGAGACCAAAGGTTAACAATTACTCTAAAGCAAAGAAGATAAGACGAAGGGGCAGGTAAACTAGAGTACAGGAAATAGAAGAACCAGAAAGCAATGAAATACAATGTTGTTGACACATTGTGAAAAATCTAACTAATGTCACTGAAAAATTTTTCTAGAAATAGTCAAATGAGATCTTAATTTTCTGTGCAAACTTTTACTGAAAAAGCAATATTCTCTTCAAAGGATTTATCCCTAGATAAAGATGTTCCTGTTATCTGTCTCTTTGAGTTATTGACTCAGTTTTCCCTTCCCCTTCAGAATCTAAATTCTCATGTGTTAATTTATTTGTACTTTTTCTAATTCTACTTTTTTTTAATTCATCAATTTTTCAATTCATACTAATTTGCCTTATATTTTTAATACTTCAATGAAAGTTATCTTATCAAATTTACCATGAACCTCTATGTTGAAATTTTTTACAATTTAATTATAGTTAAAAATATCTTCCTTTTCATAACACCCATTTCTCTTGGCTTTGATGGTGTACACTCTCCATAGTCTCTTCTCATATCACTGACTATGTCACTTTTCTAAGCTCTTATTCTTCTCACCAACTCTAAACTGTCAAAGTACCAGTAAGTCTCATTCCTAAGGCCTCCTTTTTTTAATTTTGGTGTTCTCTCCTCAAGTGGTTTCCTTCTTCCTGGGCTCTAAATATTTTCTAGGCTGACTCATCCCAGTTTCATATGTCCAGCCTAGATCTCTCCTCTGAACTATAGAGTATTATATTTTTAACATCATCAGTAATTGACAAGCAAAAATCTCAACTTTAATATTTTCTAAGAATAGTTATTGGTTTCCATTGATTAGATGGAACCATCATTTCCTCAGATGTTTGAGCTAAAATTAAAAACAAACCCTTAATTTATCTCTTTTGGTCACTTATACATAAAACACATATAAAATTTATCTGTTTTATCATTTTTAATATATATATTATCAAAGAATTATATTTTAGTATATACTGTAAGATTCCATTTACATGAATTTGTACAAAATAGAAATCCATGAAAGAAAAAAAGAAAATTCATTTTCTTGAGGACAATAGTTGACTCAGAAAGGATACAGGGAGTTTTCTGGGTGATGGAATGCTCAGTATGTATGAATATATTATATAAAATTGAACTACAATGAAATATTGAACACTAGTTATTAGGGTCTTTTTATGTAGTTACATGTATTAGCAATTTTCAAAATTATTTCTGTGTATTATAGGCTTGAACAAATGTGTAATATACTGAAGATAATGAAAACCAGATTATCTCATTGTTAAACAAGAGTTACAAATACAGAGTAGGAGAGTTCTGAATATACTGTGTAATGTTGGATTGCTATTGGAAATATCAAATATCTATGTATATATCTATATATGTACCTATACCTATATCTAAAGGGCTGTTGTCAGATGGATCTTGGTTCAAGGCAAAGAATATCAGAAAGATGTTTACTTGTGTTTTATTGACTATGCAAAGGCATTTGATTATGTGCATCATGACAAATTATGGATAACATTGAGAAGAATGGGAATTCCCGAGCACTTGATTGTACTCATGAGGAATCTGTACCTTGACCAGGAGGCTGTCGTTCAAACAGAACAAGGGGACACTACATGGTTTAAAATCAAGAATGGAGTGTGTCAGGGTTGTATCCTTTCTCCACACTTATTCAATCTATATGCTGAGCAAATAATCCGAGAAGCTGGACTATATGAAGAAAAACGTGGTATCAGGATTGGAGGAAGAGTCATTAACAACCTGAGATATGCAGACGATACAACTTTGCTTGCTGAAAGTGAGGATGACTTAAGGCACCTACTGATGAAGGTTGAAGAATACAGTCTGCAGTATGGATTACATCTCAATATAAAGAAAACAAAAATCCTCACAACTGGACCAATGAGCACCATCACAATAAATGGAGAGAAGATTGAGGTTGTCAAGGAATTCACATTGCTTGGTTCTACAATCGATGCCAACAGAAGTAGCAGTCAGGACATTAGACGACGTGTAGCATTGGGAAAGTCAACTGTGAAGGAACTGTTTCAAGTGCTGAGGAGCAAGGATATCTCCTTGAGGACTAAGGTGCGCCTGACACAAGCCTTGCTATTTCCAATCGCCTGGTATGCATGTGAGAGCTGGACAATGAATAAGGAAGACCGAAGAAGAGTTGATGCTTTTGAGTTGTGGTGCTGGCGAAGAATGCTGAAAGTACCGTGGACTGCTAAAAGAAGTAACAGATCTGTCCTGAAGGAAGTGCAGCCAGAATGCTCCTTGGAAGCAAGAATGGCCAGACTTCGTCTCACCTATTTTGGTCATGTTGTAAGAAGGGACCATTCCCTGGAGAAGGATGTCATGCTTGGTAGGGTGGAGGGTCGACGAAAGAGGGGGAGGCTTTCAACGAGGTGGATTGATACGGTGGCTGCGATGATGGGCTCAAATATAGCAGGGATTGTGGGGCTGGCGCGGGATCGGGCAGTGTTTTGTTCTGCTGTGCATGGGGTCACTATGAGTCGGAAACGACTTGACGGCACTTAACAACAACAAATACCTAAAGGAGGAGCTCTGGTAGTGTAGTGCTTAAGGCACTTGACTGTTAACCAGAAGGCTGGTGGTTCAAACCCACCAGCCATTCCTTGGAAGGAAGGTTGTATAATCTACTTCTGTAGTGATACCACCTAGGAAACCCAAAGGAGGGGTTGGATTGTTATGAGTCAGGTACCACTCGATGGCACATAACAACAACAACAATACCTAAAGGAGGAACACTTGTGGAACAATGGTTAAGCATTTGGCTGCTTATGAAAGCAAGGGTTACAATCTACCAGCTGCTCTATGAAAGATGTGGAAGTCTGTTTCTATAAAGAGTACAGCCTTTGAAACTATGGAGCAGTTCTGCTTTGTCCTATGGGGAAACTATGAGTCAGAACAAACTTGAGGGCAATGTTTTTTTTTTTTTTTTTTTTTTTTAGTATACCAAAAGGATACCTGGGTATCTTTTACCTGGGGAAGAATGGTTACACACACAGCTACTAACCAAAAGTTGACAGTATGAACGCATCCAAGACCTGATGGTCTGATTCCATAAAGATTCAACCTAGGAAACCCTATGGGGCAGTTCTAATCTGTCACAAGGAGTCACTATGAGTGGAAAGCAACTTGACAACACCTAAGAACATGTTTTTAGGTGCTATTCCATCTATTTCAATCCTATGTACAGGAGACCTAAACACTGCTCAGTCCTCTGCCATCCTCACATTGCCACCCTTAGCCCATTGTCACAGCCTCTGTGTCAATCCATCTTGTTAAGGGTCTTCTCCTTTTTCGCTGACCCTCTAATTTACCAAGCATGATATCTTTCCCAGGGACTGGTCCCTTCTGACAATATGACCAAATTATGAGAGATGAAGTCTGCCCATCCTCACTTCTAGGGAGCATTCTGGATGCATTTCCTCCAAGAAAGATATGTTTGTTTGTCCTTCTAGCAGTCCATGGTACATTCAATATTTTTCAGTAACATCACAATTCAAATAATCAGTTCTACTGCAGTATTCCTTACATGTTTTCCAGTTCTCATATGCATATAAGGCTATTGAAAATACCTTGCTTTGGGTCAGGCACACTTAATCTTCAAAGTGACATCTTTGCCCTTAAACACTTCAAAAAAGTCTTTTGCAGCAGATTTTCCCAATGAAATTTGTCATTTGATTTCTTGACAACTGCTTCCACAGGTTTTGACAGAGGATCCAAGTTAAAAAGTTAAGTCTTTTCACTTTCAGCAAGCAAGGTTATGTCATCTGCATATCACAAATTGTTAATGAGTCTTCCTCTAATCCTGATGCTGTGTTCTTATTTATCCAATATCATGGATTATTTGTTCAGCGTGCAGATTGAATGAATTTGGTGAAAGGATACAACCCTAATGCATACTTTTCCTGGTTTTAAACCACACATTATCCCCTTGTTCTGTTCAAAAGACTTACTCTTCATCTATGTACAGGTTCCTCATGACCCCACTTAAGTGCTCAGTAATTCCCATTTTTCTCAGTTACCTATAATTTGTGATGATTCATACAGTCAAATGCCTTTGCATAAGGTAAACATCTTGCCTGCAGGGAGAGCCTGGAAACAATAACTCATCAGTAGCAAATAGTACATTTAGCACCCTGATCTTTTATTCTAAATGGCAAGTGCCAAAAATAGAAACCAGGACTCTAGGACTGGAGCAGAAAAAAGACAATATGAGTCTGGAATATCGTGTTCCACCAGAAGATAGAGTGTGTTCAAAGATTGATGGGGACATAGCAAAAAGACAATGGGATAAATTTGGAAAGGCTTCATTGGTCATATATAGGGAAATGGTAACATCAAAATTAATAATCATGATAATGGATTATAACTAATTGGATTAAATAAAAATCCACAAGCTTTGTGTTGATATAAATAAATAAATAAATAAAATTGAGAATTAATTTGAATGCTTATTAATTTGACATTTGTATTATTTTTTAGCTAATATATTTATTTGACTAATAAATCATTACTTGTTTATCCAGCACTTAACACATTATTCAGTGGTGCATAATATGTGTGAAAAGCATTAAGTATGCAAGATGCTAGATTGCTTTAGTTGGAAAGTATAATTTCATTGCTTTAGTTTAAAAAATGTATGCATTATAATTAAAATGTTTTTTTACTGTAGAATGAAAATCGATCCTAAAGCAATGATCTAAAATAGTAATTATTCAATGTAAAAGAGTTTTGTAAAAGCATATTGTAATGGAATGTAGCCTATATAATATTGATTTATGAATGGATGTTAAGGGTTATAGCTGGCTTCTGCATTTATATTAGAACATACACTTTAGAGGAGGTACCATTGACCAGCATCTGAAAGTTAGTTTCGTCTCACTAAACAGTGTGGTGGAGCGTGTTCCTACGCCTTTTCTTTTAATTTGCTCCCCCCTTGTCTGGTGAGAGTCTGTCTGATTGGATAATGTCTGCACAGAAGGAAACTGACTGCTGCTCTGATTAGCTACTTTGCCAAAAGTCACTTGCAATCAATTTGACTGATAGAAGGCAAATTCAACTCTGATTGGAGCATTTTCTTTTTGTCAGGGTAGCAGGTAACTGGGATGTGGATCAGTGCAGGAGCTCTTACTCCATATTTGCAAGAAATGGGCATAAACACAAACAAATGTGCTTTGCAAAAATAAATAATTAAATAGAGAACATAAATAATTATAAAGAAAAGCTGGGGGATGACAGGCCTAGCAGCGGCAGGGATCTCAGGTAAGCGGAGGGACACAGGCTCTACCTTCAAGAGGTAGGAAGTGGGGAAAGGAAAGCTGGGGGGTGACAGACCGAGTGGCAGGACACAGGTAAGGGAGGGGTGGAGAGGTTGCGAACAGCTAAAGGAGACAAACTTGTCTGTCAGTTTGTTGTACTGTGGTGGCTTGCATGTTGCTGTGAGGCTTGAGGCTGTGCCACCGGTGTTTCAAATGCCAGCAGGGTTGCACATGGTGTACAGGTTTCAATGCAGTTGACAGACTGAGAGAGACTAGGAAGAAGGAAGAGGCCATCCACTTCTCAAATAATTGGCCAGAGGAAACTTTATGAATAGCAGAGAAGCACTGTCTGATACATTACTGTGCAACTCTGTGAATAGCCCATAAATATTGCCCAATACAGTGTGGGAGACCAAGTTCCATAGGTCAGAAGGCTCTCAAAATATGGCTGGGAAAGAGCTGCATCATTAGAGTAGAACTAACTTTACTCATGTGGATAAAATAAAGCTTTCAAGACCTCCATTTGCTGATGTGGCACTCTTCAAATTGAGGAGAAATTGCTGCAAACATCCATTAATAATCGGAATGTGGAATGTATAAAGTATGAATCTAGGAAAATTGAAAGTTGTCAAAAATGAAATGGAATGCATAAAGACTGATATCTTAAGCATTAGTGAGCTGAAATGGACTGGTTTTGGCCATTTTGAATCAGACAACCATACGATCTACTACACTGGGATGACAAATTGAAGAGGAATGGTGTGGCATTCATCCTCACAAAGGATGTTTCAAGATCTGTCCTGAAGTACAATGCTGTCAGTGATAGGATAATATCCATATGTCTACAAGGAAGACCAGTTAATACTACTATTATTGAAATTTACACACTAACCTCCAAAGCCAAAGATGATGAAATAGAAGATTTTTACAACTTCTGCAGTCTGAAATTGACCAAACATGCAATCAGGATGTGTTAATTATCACGGGTGACTGGAATGCAAAATAATAATAATAATAATTAATAAGATGTCATAAACATGACATCTCAGAATTACTCCAACACTGACCTATCTCTATCTTAAACTCAACCTAAGTTTGGCTATTATTGACTTAGACTTCACAAACACAAACACATTTTAACCCAGGTCTAACATGGCTTAAACCCACTAAAAATATTGGTGAAATTATGCACATTTGCCCTTGTACCAGCCTATAGGCCCATTAATGTCAAATCTTTCTCAAAGGAGATATACCCACATACCAAAAAAATCATTTTTTACTCATTGTGAATGCACCTGTCCTTTCAGGCCCAGCTCAATTGCTACAAGTTCTACACAAGATTTTCTGACTCCTCAATCTGAGTTATATCATGTATCTTATGCATTTGTCCCTCTAAAATAATATTTATTATATATTCTACCATCAGTGACAGTCATTTCTTCCTGTGTATATTTCCTTCAGTAGTTAGGTATTTTAAAAGGTCTTTTAATGCAAGTACAATGTGTTTTAACATATTGAATAAGTACATATAAAACACTCACGGCATTCCTTGTGTATACAGGTAACCCAACTACCATGAGCCAAGCTGATTTTATTGAATTTTAGCTTCAGTATTTTAAATTTATACAAACAAAACTATTATTATTAACTATTGTGTTACTCTATATTCCTATGACTATATGATTTTTTTTTTAATAAACTAATATAAAATTATCTTTACAAAACCATCCCTATCATTCCTTCTTTCCCATCTAGATTGCGTTTTTGGTTGGAGCTAGTTTTCTCTTGAGGATGAAAGATCATCTGACCCAAGCCATGGGATTTTCAGGCATCTCATTTGCATGCAAAAGCTGGAAAATAAATAAGGAAGACCAAAGAAGAATAAATACCTTTAAATCGTGGTGTTGGCAAAGAAAATTGAATATACCATGGACTTCAAGAAGAACAAACAAATATGTATTGGAAGAAATACAGCCAGAATACTCCTTAGAAACAAGGAATACAAGACTTTTTCTCATGTATTTTTAGACATGTTTTCAGGAGGGCACAGTCCTGGGAGAAAGACATAATGATTGGTAAAGTTGAGGGTCAGCAAAAATGAAGAAGCTCCTCAAAGAGATGGATTGACACAGTGGCTGCACAATAAGCTGAAACATTGAAATGATTTTGAGGACAGTGCTGGACCAGGCAGTGTTTTGTTCTGTTGTCCATAGGGTGGCTATTAGTCAGAACTGATTGGAGGGCACCTAACAACAACAGTAACATATATCATAAATTAAATCTTAATTTTAATAATTATCTTATTCAAAGAAGGTTTTATTACATACTTTACAACCATTCCTTATTCTATCTTTATTATCTTGGGAAAAAAAGTTATTTTCATCTATTCCTAATTGAAATATTTTCACTAAAAGATAAAGATAAACACAGACTCTATCAAGTGTATTGCTTAAAACTACATACAGATTCCTATTAGAACTTTGCCCAAGAGTTTCAACTTTTCCATTGGGTCAATTAATAAGCTAATGAACGTAAATGTAAAGTGAACATTTCTAAGTGACTTTATGTGAGTGAACTTTATATGAGGTATTTAATTGATGGGAAACTAAGCTTCAAAATCCCCCAGGTAAATGGACATGTAGCAAGTAAAATAAATAGAGTGCTTTTGTTTTTTTGGCTTATTCAATAGCATATGCATTGTATACATGCTATATATGCACACAAACTATGGACTAGGGAATAAGCTCAATCAGAATAAAAATCTTATCCATAAATAAGTCAGCACCCAAATAATGTGCAGCTACAGAATGACAATCAATCTTTGTCTTGCAAGACAGTGTGAATGTGTGGAAAAAAGTTATCTGGAGTGGTCTGTGTTGATGGAAGAGAGGGCTGTCAACTATTTACAATGCATTTCCACTGTGAGTCCTATGGGAGTAACCAGGGAAGGGTGGCTCAGCCCAGTAGAAGGCTGTGAGTGCTCCTATATCTGCTTAAACCACAGTAATGTCTTTTTACTTCTTAATATATTTAGATTTCATTGAAGAGACTCCTGAACTTACAACATAAAAAAGCTGAGAGCCATAGGTTATTAAAATAGGTATTTTTTAAAATTTTTGTTTAGCTCAGAAACTTAGTTTATTCAAAAATAAAATCCCTTGTTATTCTAACAGGTTGTCTTACTGTTGTAGCTTGTGTTTTGCTATGATGCTAGAAGCTATGTCATTGGTATTTCAAATACCAGAAGAGTTACCCATGGTGGACAGGTTTCAGCAGAGTTTCCAGAATAAGACAGACTAGGAAGAAGGACATAGGTAGGTCCAGTTTTTTAAAAATTTGGCAACTGAATACTCAGAGTAGCAGAGAAGCATTATCTGATACTGTGTTGGAAGATGAACCCCTCAGATGAGAAGACACCCAAAATTCAACTGGTGAAGAGCTGCCTTCTCAAAGTAGAGTCTACCTTAATGATGTGAATGAAGTAATACTTTTGGCACCTTCATTTGCTGATGTGCTCAAACCGAGAAGAGACAGCTACAGATATCCATTAATATTCAGATGGAACATGGAATTGTATGAATGTAGGGTAACAGTTGTAAAAGATGAAATGGAACATATCAAGATTGATGTCCTAAGAATTATTGGGCTGAAATGCACAGGTATTGACCATCTAAAATCAGACCATCTTATGGTCTACTCTGCTGGAAATGACAAATTAAAGATGAATGGTGTCACATTCACCACCAGAAAGAACATTCCAAGATCTATACTGAAGTACAGTGCTGTCGATAATAGGATAATGCTAATATACCTACAAAGAAGATTTGTTATTATGATTACTATTCAAATATAAGCACCAACCATCAAAGCCAAAAATGAAGAAATTGAATGGTTGTACCAACTTCTGAAGTCTAAAATTGACCAAATATGCAATCAAGATATATTGATTATTGCTGGTGATTGGAATGTACAGTTGGAAACAAAGAAACATCAGTAGTTGGAAAATATGGCCTTGGTGATAGAAATGATGCCAGAGATCACATCAAAGAATTTTGCAAGACTAATGACATATTCATTGCAAATATCCTTTTTCAGCAGCATGTGGACCTTGCCAGATGAGGCACGCAAGAATCAAATTGCCTACAATTGTGGAAAGAAGATGGAGAGACTCAATAGCATTAGTAAGAACAAGGCCAAGTGCTTACAATGAAACTGATCATCAGTTGCTCATATGCAAGTGTAAGTTGCAGCTGAAGAAAATTAAAACAAATTCTTAAGAGTCAACATATGACCTTATATAAATCCTACCTTTATTTAGAGATCATCTGAAGAATAGGTTTGATGCATTGTACACCAGTGACTGAAGACCAGACAGACAAGTTGTGATATGAAATTAAGGACAGTACACCTGAAGAAATCAAAAGTCATTAAAAAGAGGAAAAGAAGAGAAGAACAAAATGGGTGTCAGAAGAGACTCTGAAATCTTGAATGGAGAGTAGCTAAAGGGAATGAAAGATATGATGAAGTAAAAGAGCTGAATAAAAGATTTCAAAGGGCAGCTAGAAGGGAAAAAGTAAAGTATTACAATAAGATGTGGAAAGACATGGAATTGGAAAAGGGGAAGAAGATGCTCCACATCTCTGTAGCCAAAAACAAACAAACAAACAAAAAACTGGGGAAAAATTGAATTCTCAACTTGCAATATTGAACAATTCTATGGGCAAAATGTTGACCAATGCAATAAGCAAAGCAAAACCAAAAAAAAAAAAAGGAAAGAATACTCAGAGTCACTGTACTAAAAAGAATTGATTGATACTCAGTCTTTTCAGGAGGTAGCATATGATCAAGAAATGATGGTATTGAGGGAAAAGTTCAAGCTCCACTGAAGTAATTGTCAAAAACCAAGGGTTCCAGACATTTATGAAATAGTCACTGAGATTTTTCAACAAATGGATGCAGCACTGGAGACGTTTACTTGTTTATGCCAAGAAATTTGGATAATGGTCCAATGACTGGAAAAAAATTATCTTTGCCCATTCCAAAGAAAGGTAATCCAACAAAATGTGGAAATTACTGAATAATATCATTAATAGCACATGCAGGTAAAATTTTGCTGAAGATAATTCAAAAATTGTTACAGCAGTACACGGACAAAGAACTGCCAGAAATTCAAGTTGGATGCAGAACGGGGGTGCAACAAAAGATGTCATTGCTAATATCAGATGAATCTTAGCAGGAAATAAAGAATGCCAGAAAGATTATCTGTGTTTTATTCACTATACAAAGGCATTTGACATTGTGGGTCATAAATTTGTAAATACTGAGAATTCCCAAAAACTTTGTGTTCATAAGGAACCAGGACACAGACCTAGATCCAGTCATTCAAAGAGAGCAGGGGAAATTTTTGTGGTTTAAAATCAGGAAAGGTGTTCATCAGGGTTGTATCCTTTCACCATACTTATTCAATCTGTGTGCTAAGCATATATATGAGAAGAAGGGCTATATGAAAAAGTCAGCATTGGATGAAGATTCATTAACAAATCAGGAAAGGTGTGCATCAGGGTTGTATCCTTTCACCATACTTACTCAATCTGTCTGCTAAGCATATATCTGAGAAGAAGGGCTATATGAAAAAGTCAGCATTGGATAAAGATTCATTAACAACATCTCCAATATGCAGATAACACAATCTTGCTGAAAGTGAAGGTGACTTAAAGTACTTGCTGATGAAGATCAACTACCGTAGTCTTGAGTATGGATTACACCTCAATGTAAAGAAAACAAAACTGCTCACAAGTAGCCCAATACACAATGTCATGGTAAATGGAATAAAGATTGTCATTGTCAAGGATTTCATTTCACTTGAATCTACAAACAACACCCATGGAAGTGGTAGTCAAAAAATAAAGGACTCATTGCATTGGGCAAATCTGCAAAAGACATCTTTAAAGTGTAAAGGAGCAAAGATGTCACTTTGAAGCATAAGGTGCACCTGATCCAAGTCTGTTCAATAATCCCAAATGACTTTGAAAGCTGAATAAGGAAGACCATAGAAGAATTGATACATTTGATTTGGATATTGATGAAGGATATTGAATGTACCATGGGCTGCTAGAAGAATAAACAAATCTATCTTGAAAGAAGTATAGCTAGAATGCTCTTTAGACGGGAACATAGTAAGATTTTACCTTTCATACTTTGCACATGTTATCAGGAGGGACCAGTACCTGGAGACGACATCATGCTTGGTAAAGTAAATGGTCAGTGAAAAAGGAGGAGGACCTTCAATGAGCAGGACTGACAAAATCGCTGCAACAATAAGCTCAAGGATGGAATAATTGTGAGAATCACTCAGGATCAGGCAGTTTGTTGTTCTACTGTACATAGGATCACTATGAGTCAAAACTGACTCAAAGGCACCTGACAATAACAATTATTCTAAAGAATTGCGAAGTAATTTCTCCATCTGTATATGGTATACATCTAAAAACTATTTTTAAATAAAAATATATCATTTTTATTAAATTTGTATTGTAATTTAATTTATCACTATAGTAATAACCTTGTAAAGAATGTTCCTTAAAAATGAGATTGGCCAACTTCATCTCAGCTACTTTGGTCATGTTATCAGAAGGGACCATTCCTTGGAGAAGGACATCATGCTTGGTAAAGTAGAGGATCAGCAAAAAATGGGGAAGACCCTCAATGACATAGTTTGACACAGTGGCTGCAATGATAGGCTCAAGTGTAGTTAGAATGTTAGGATGGCATAAGAATGGCAGTGTTTCTTATGGCATAATGTGCATAATTTCATATACCTCAATGGAATTATATAAGGAAAACATGATTCATTAAAATACGTTTTCTAAATCAACATTTTGGGAAAGGAACCACCATAGTTTTATACCGTAGTAATAAAAAAAAAAATTCAACTAAGAATAAAAATGATTAAAAAATAAGTAAGGAAGCTAAGTCAATGTCAAACCAACTTTGTGACTCATTTTCTAATTTCTTTGTGTCATATTGATCATATTGAAAAATTGCAAAATTACTGTGTGAAAGACATAATAGTTTTTTTGGGGGGGATTTAAAAAAAATAATTGAAAGGAAAACAATACCCTTGTTCTCCTTAGTAGCATAAAACCTTAGAACTCTCAGCCAGTGGTTCAGAAACAATTCTGTGCTCGTTGTGGAACAGGTTCTGTTACCCTATCAGCAGTACTCTATGGGTTAAAGGTCAAATCATTAAGTAAATGAACAAAAATGACAAAATAACTAGTTAGGAGGATCTAATATGCCTCTGGGTAAACTGTTATTGATGCCAGTTATTGGGGTAGAGTGCACTGCAGTCAAATAACTAATAAATTAGCCAGTGTATGCCCCCAAACAGAACCAGGTTCTTTCCTTTCTCCAAGTGGGAGACGTCAGTTTGACTAAGCAAAGACTATGTATGTTGGCAGGAAGACAGTGCTCTAGTACGAAAAAATAAAAAAGCATTTCATTATGTTACTTGTAGAATTTCTTAAAAGCATATTAAATAGAAGTTTATATTTAGACAAGTGCAAAAAAGATTTCACACCAAATAATTTGTTTCTTAGATGGTAGAAGACTTTCAGTAAGGAAGAAAACTGTTTTAATGTTGCAATATGTTAAACCACATCCAGTAGTAATCTAGTGGTTGATTTGGTATATAATTTTCAAAGGACCTATTTGTTATTTCATTTTAGGTCACCTTTAAATCTTAGAGGAAATAAAATGAGCTACTTGAAAACGAATTTCTTTGTGACACAGTGGGGTATATTACCTTGTTGTGCTGCAGCTGACTTGGCAGCTTCCCAAGCTGTAGTCTGACTTAAAACCTTGGTTACTCTATGAGAAATTTGAGAAGCAGATGCAGAGGGCTGTGGACCCCAGCAGAGAGGTCTCACCAAAAAAGACATCTGGCGGTTAATTGGGCTTTCGCTTTCTATTGATCCATTGGTGGGGTTGATTGGTGAAATGAAAGTTGGTTTAAATACCTGTGACTTTTATGTAGGTAAATTTAGACTTTTATTAAAAGGTTTCTCATTATCTTAACAGTGTCAGAATATGCTGGTAAAAACAGCATCTTTATCATCTTGCTATGAACAAGTGACTTATCCCACAAAATGAGCATTTCCTACCCAACTCCCTCCCCCACAAAAAATGTACTAAAACCCTGAAGGCAAAAATAAACCAGAAGAATACACATACTAATTATTTTCATTTTCTTTCTTTATTCTTTTCCATTTTGTATCTACAGAATTACATTGTGTGCCACAATTAGTTTCATTGTTGAAAAGGAAATCTGAATCAGGACTAGTTCTAAAAATTACCAAAATATATTATAAATTGATTCATGCTTTTGTTTTCTTTTGGGGAGTAAATGAACATGTTCTATTTTCTGTAATTTCAAATGTGTAGCTTATATATTCCATAGGCGTAGAATTACTGACATCCATTTGTTTCCCACATAATGGTTGTTAAAGTCTTTTCCTCACCTGAAAATGTGTGTGTGTATGTTTTAGTGCATACTAGTAGTCTATATAGACTTGTTTCTTATTTTGTATCATGGAGAATAATAAAATTATTAAAATAAGTTTATGTATTTCTGTACAAATACTCTGAATTTGACTTGGAGTTAATTTTGATGATTATTTCATTTACCTATTGCATATATGCTTGGGTTATATATTTAGGCAAAAAAAGAAAATTATATGCATCACATAGTTATTGTGATATATTGTTTATTCATGTTTATGTGAAGATATACCCACTGCTGTCAAGTGAATTCAAATTGATAGCAATTCCATAGGACTGAGTAGAACTGCCCCATAGGGTTTCCAACACCAATATCTTTCTCCCACTGAGCAGGCTAGTGGACTCAAACTGTTGATCTTTTAGTTAGCAGCCAAGCACTTAACCACCACACCACCAGTGCTCCTTATTTGAAGGTATTTGTTGTTGTTGTTGTTGTTGTTATGTGCCCTCGAGTCGGCCCCGACTCATAGCGACCCCTCCTTAGGTTTCCGAGGCAGTATCACTACGGAAGTAGGATTGCCCAACCTTCCTTCCGAGGAGTATAGTTCTTCTTATATTGTAATAAAAGGAGCTCCGGTAGTGCAGTGTCTCAGACAATTGACTGCTAACCAGAAATTTGGTGGTGCAAACCCACTAGCCTCTCCACGGAAGAAAGAGATGACAATCTGTTTCTGTAAAGATTTACCGCCTAGGAAACCCAATGGGGGTAGCTATGAGTTGGAATTGACTTGATGGAAGTGTTTTTTTTTTTTTTTTTTTTAAATATGGTAGTGAGACAACCTAAAGGGTTATTTCATTTATGTATATTTTAAAACACATTTGATCTTATTACTTATTATTGTTGTTCCTATTGTTATGTGCCGTGGAGTTGGACCCGACTCATAGCGACCTCTCCTTGGCTTTCCGAGTGGTATCACTATGGAAGTAGCTTGCCCAACCTTCCTACCAAGGAGTGACTGGTGGGTTTGAACTACCAACCTTCTGGTTAGCAGTCAAGTGCCTTAGGCACTATGCTACCAGAGCTCCTATACTTAATTATTAAGAATTGTAAATCAAGTGTGAATTAATTATAATTTAAATAATTGAAAAAAAATAGTAAGTTAAAATTTAAAATACATAGTCAGAAGTACCCAAACATTCATAAATATACTGATATTATCTAAAAAGTTTAACCCAATTTTGTGCATTTAAGGACTTTTTTCTCATAGTACTATATCATTATGAAATAGCTCATTAATATTTTAATTAATTAAATGGAATTATATAGGAAAAAAATAATAATATCTGAGGCTTAAATAATGTAAGCCACCTCATCACTCTTAACAATAATCCAAGAACCTATTTTACATTTTCATGTCCCTATATTGTTGTTTTGTTGTTGTTGCTGTTAGCTGCTATCTAGTCAATTCCAACTCATGGCAACTCTTGTGTACAGAATAGAGCTGCTCCTAGTGTTTTCAAGGCTGTGATCTTTCTGAAATCCCAGGCTTGCCTTCTAAGGGATCTCTGGTTGGTTAAAACCATCAACTTTGTGGCTAAGACTCAGATACTTAACCATTTGTGCCACCCAAGGAAAACTTTATATCCATGTATATCAATATGGATATAAATATATATTGAATAATACATGAAATTGAACTATATGGAAAATATGCTGATAATTTTTTGCCACTCCATTTACTTCAATTCTCAATACAAATAAATTTAGCAAATATATGTATTTTTTCATAAATATTGAACCTAACAATGTACTTGAATCTGAGTCATGTAGCTTAGTAATCTTGTTTTCAGCCTACAATTTTATCATTTGAGCCTGAAGCTCACCTTCGGTGACTGTATCTAAGACTGGATAGGCATTTACTTCTTCCTCTTGAAAAACCATTATATCACAGAGAAGCAACTCATGTAAAATGAAAGCACTATTATCAACTGAGTGAAATTATACTTACTTTACTTGGAAACTGAATCATGTGAAAAATAAACCATTGGTGATTTAAGGTTAATTCTTTAGCCCTGTATGATATAGTCCTACTATATCCATTAGCATGAAGGAGAGAGATATGAAGAGGGATATTTTAATAAGAAACTCTGTTGAAACAATGGTTAAGTACTTGGCTAATAACAAAAATGTTGGTGGTCCAAACATACCAGCTGTCACTTGAGAGAAAAAAACAAGTGATCTTTTCCTGTAAAGATTACAGCCTAGGAAATCTGATGGGGCAGTTGGACTCTGTCATATAAGGTTACTGTGAGTTGGAATATATCTATGGTACACATCAATAATATTTTAATGAAGAGCCAAACCTATTATTCTCTTAGAACCATTAATATTTATTTGTTAAACACAACTAGATCTATTTATGAAGCCATTTAAATAAGAAACATCTATAGCTCACATACGAGCTGGAACAGAAGAATCCCATTACTTATTTGATGTGATGACTGCGTTTCTCTATGATTAATCATTTGTTGGTTGTTTACTTTTTTTGCAAATCAAATATATCAAAGATATGAAGCATAAATTATAATGGAGTTAAAACTGAAACTTGAGATACATTGTGTAAAAAACAGAATTACAAGGTATTCAAATTTTAGAGTGGGAACATCAAATAATGCTTTAACTGTAAATTCCAAGCATAATATGCAATTTTTATGGATGTAAAAAAGATGGAAATACACATATAAATAATATTCAAGTTCTTGGTACTTAAAGAAATGCAAACTTAAACTATGTCATTTCTATTCATAAAATTGGCAAATTTTTATAAACAAGATTATAGACAGTGTTGGTGGGAATTCAGGAAAATGGCTTCTGATATACTTCAGGTGAAAGTACCCGATTTTTTGAGGCAATGTGATAGTTGTATCAATATTCTCAAAAAAGTTACACACACCAATTCAAAAGATTTGAATTTGAATAATATACTCTGTGTAAGTAGAAATTCTTAAAAATATTATATAAAATATTATTTATATAGGAATAATAGAAAAAAAAAACTAAATGTCTTTTATGAAACAGTTACCTTGTTGTTAGTTGCCATGTAGTTAGTTCTGACTCATAGCCACCCTACATAAAACAGAATGAAACACTGCCTGATCCTGCACCATCCTCACAATTGTTGCTAGGTTTAAGCTCACCGTTGGCAGCCACTGTGCCTATCAATCTCATTGAAGTATTTCCCCTTTTTCACTGACCCTCTACTTTACCAAGCATGATGTTCTTCTCCAGGGTCTGGTCCATCCCAATAACAAGTCCAAAGTACGTAAAACAATATCTTGGCAACCTTACTTCTACAAAACATTTTGGATGTACTTCTTCCAAGACAGATTTGCTCCTTCTTCTGGCAGTCCATGGTATATTCCATATGGTTCACCAACACTGTAATTCAAAGACATCAATTGTTCTTCAGTCTTCCTTATTCATTGCCCAACTTTCATATGCATATGAAACATTTGAAAATATCATGGTTTAGGTCAGGCACACCTTAGTCCTCAAAATGACATCTTTGTTTTTATGACACTTTAAATACTTTAAACTAAAACTTTTTAAAAACACTTTAAAACAATTATAATATGTTTGATTTGATGCATATTAAACATATATAATATATTAAACATACAATGAGCATTCCTTTTCCTGAAATATTGGATATAAAATAATGTAAAAATCCTCCTGCAATTAAAGTGAGGTACAAACAAGTCAAAGAGCTGGTAAGACAACATTATCAGCTGTCATTGAGTCTATCTGAATCAACTCAATGGCAGTGAGTTTGGTTTTTGGTAATTGAGTCTATCTGACTCATGGAGACCCTGTGTGCTTCAGACTAGAATTATGCTTCATAAGGTTTTCAATGAGGTGGTGTAGTGCCTAAGGCATTTGACTGCTAACCAAAAGCCTGGCGATTCAAACTCACCAGCCACTCCTCAGAAAGAAGATGGGGCAATCTGCTTCCATAGTGATACTGCCTCAGAAACCCAAGGAGGGGTTGCTATGAATTGAATCTGACTCCGTGGCAGTGAGTGTGGGTTTTTTTTTTTTTTTTGGTTTGAACTTTCAGAAGTAGATCATCAGGCTTTCCTCTGAGATACCTCTGGGTAAATTCAAACCTCTAATCTTTCAGTCTCGGAAGGAAGGTTGGGCATTCCTACTTCCGTAGTGATACTGCCTTGGAAACCCAAGGAGGGGTCACTATGAGTCAGGGCTGACTCGATGGCAAACAACAACAACAGCAACAACAATCTTTCAGTTAGCAGCCAAGTGCTTTAACTCTTTCCACCTTCCAGGGACTCCAAGGCAACATTAGACACACACTTTCTCATTCAAAAGCCTGTCTCTGCTCTTAATCACTTGTCACAGATGAAGAAACTGATGTTAGAGTAAATTATGATTATAATGATGATTAAAATAGTTATAATATAAACACAATCTGATATTTTAAGGTAAGTTTCATAATCAAGAAGCATGAAATTACATTGGGGGTTGTATTAATTAATCATTAATATGAGACATTTTAAATAAATTTTATAGAAATTATATTGAATCAACACATCTTGGAGAATGACCTGAACCACAGTACTCATAACAACTTATAAGAATGCAAATTTACTTTCAATGTAAGACATGTTAAAGAAAGAGAATTTCTTATACTTTGAAAAATTCGCCTGTGTATTTTAATCACAGAGATGAGCCATAATTTAATTGAACAAAAAACATACAATGGGAAAGTATTTGGTTCCTTTATGTCTTTGGAAAGCTTTGTTAAGGTTGATAAGGAACAATGTCTAACTAAATAAATAATAAGTGTATATTTTCCGTGAGGGGATATACAAAAGCAAAGCTTATAGTGTATAACACATAATAATAAATATGGATCATGTTTTTTTTTATTGTTACAGAATGGCAGTTTGAACTTATATGGCCCATTAATCACATGTCTAACAGTAGTCCATAACTGAGCATAATTATCAACTTCACTCACATACACAATGAATTTTTCATAAATACACCAATGTCAGTGTGAAAAGTGTCAAAACTAGAATGTGTGACTTCTAAAATCTTCCTGGAAATAATCATAATATGCTATTTTAAAAAAGAATCATATTATGAACTGTTTAAGTGCATATTTTAAAGACCTGTGTTTGCATAGTGAGTAAGGCATTTGGCTATTAAGCAAAAGGTCTGTGATTTGAACCCACTAGCTGCTCTGCAGATGAAAAGCAGGCTGCTTCTGTAAAGATTGACAGCCTTGGAAATACAGTGGGCATTGGTATGAGTCAGAAATGACTAGGTGACAGTGAGCTTGGTTTTCAAAGTGCATATTTCATCTTTGTAAGTGATTCTTATAAATATTACAATAAATATTTCAATAGTCTAAAAGGAAGATTGAACAATCTACTTGCATAGAGATACCGCCTTGAAAATCCAAGGAGGTTTCGCAATGAGTCGAATTGACTTGATTGCAGTGAGTTTGATTTGATTTTTTTTGGAAAAAGTGATCTAAAAATTTATATTTATGCATATTTTATCAAAGTTTCACACATTGTTTAAAAATCACTTTCAACATACTTTATTTAGTAATATAAGTAATGATTTCCTCCCAAACATGTCAGCAGGATATCAACTTTGTATCGAGCAGCCAAGATATTGACCTAGGAATGGAAAATAGCCACAATATTTCAACACATCAAAACCACAAATATAGCATTATAAAGCTGTAAGACTAATGTGGTCCTATTTTGAAAATGCCACACATACTCAGATTATTTTCTTATTTTTGTTCATCCAAACTATCCATTTTCTACTAAATATAATGTCAAGGCAATACATTGAAAGTAAAACTCTACCTAACTCATAGGAAAAAATCACAAGTAAAATCTTTTTATATTACAATTGAAAATTTACATACTTATTATGTATTTGTATATTCAATCGTTAAAAATGGAAATTTTACATTTAAAACAATACCTAAATTTATTTATATGTGTAGTAATACAGAGGAAGAAGCAACAGAAATGAACATTTTGAAAGATATACTGTATATCAGATATTGTTCCAGGTGATTGTGCATGTTACCTTATTTACACAGATATGCACTATTTTACATATTCTCATTTTAGAGATGAAGAGCCTGAAACTCAGACAGATTAAATGGCATGTGAAATATCACAGTCATTGGCAGTTGTGTCTGTAAAATGCTCAAATCATACTCTTTCTTTAATCCTGCATTTGTTGTAGACTAAAATGAAATTGTAGGAGCCCTAGTGGCACAATGGTTAAGCATTCAGCTGCTACCCAAAAGGTTGTAGATTTGAACCAACCCAGCAGCTCCACAGGAGAAAGACCTGTCAATCTGCCCCAGTAAACATTACAGACTAGAAAACCACATGGAGTGGTAAGTGGAAATTGACTAGGTGGCATCTAACAACAATGACAAAATTAAGTTGTGGTAGAGGATTGTAGTTTTGAAAATTCATTTTGTTGGCTCTAAAATATAGGTGCCAAAGAGAGGTTGCTATTCTTGTAGGTATCCTGTTGACTGCTTTTTTTGAATACTATTTAAGTACTGAAAACATTACTGATATAGGTGAAATTGCCCTACTCATAATTTAGCATATATAGTTAACAAGGAGGCTCTTTGCACATCTGGCAAGAGTATTTCCTTTAGAGGCAATGGCCAGGGTTGGACACTTCCTTAGTTGTCAAACTTGTACATATCCTTTGACTTTCTTGTGCCTTAGTTTACAACTCACAGGGTTGATTTGAGGATAAAATGAATTAACACAAGTAAAGTCCTTCCTTGGTGGAGGGGATGTTGTAAGTACTTTATACATGTTAGCTATTGTTATGGATTTTGTGTCCTCAGATTTTAGCCTAATGCAAAATAAATAGCTTCTTAAGGAATTAGCTTCAGATTCAACACGCCTAACCTGTTGATTGGTAGCTGACTGTACTAATCAAACATGGCACTCTGCCTCCAGACCTAGACAAGGCCTTAGCATCAAATGCTTTAACAAACACCTAAGAAGTGGTTGGATTTGGCAATTAGTAAAAAACTTGTCTTGTCATCCCAGACAATACAAATTTATTCTTTTTAATGAATAACTTGGTACACTGAAAATAAAAGAACCACTATAGTTTAGCTACTTCTAAACATACATACTTAACAAAATATCTTTGTAAAAATTTGTTTTAAATAGCTCAGTTTGCACACATATATGTAAATGAATCTAATTGATCTAAAATGAAATATGGATTTCTTTCCTGGATCATTCCCAAGAAATTGCATCCTTGTATATTAACCAGTTGCCACCAAGTTGATTTCAATTCAAGGAGACCTACTGTGTATCAGACTAGAGCTGTGTTTCCTAGCATTTTCAAGAACTCATTTTTAGGATATAGATTTGGCAGGCCTTTCTTCCAAGGCAACTAGGTGAACAAAAGCTTCCAACTGAGAATGTTAACTGTTTGCACCATACATGGACTCTCGTCATATATTAAAAAAGCCCTTGCTGTCAAGTCATGCCTACTTCTAGTGACCCTATAGCACAGGATAGAATGGCCCCATAGACTTTCCAAGCCTATAAACTTTGCAGAAACAGGCTGCCATAATTTTCTCCTACAGACTGGTTGGTAGGTTTGAACTGTTGACCTTTCAGTTAGCAGAAGAGTCCTTACCCACTGTACAAGTGGGTTCCTCCCTTTTATATTGTTTTTGTTGTTATGTGCTGTCGAGTGGTCTCTGACTCATAGTGACCATATATACAACAGAACGAAACATTGTCTGTCCTGTGCCATCTTCACAATCCCTGCTATGCCTAAGCCTATTGCTGCAGCCACCGTGTCACTCCATCTTGTTAAGGACCTTCCTCTCTTTCGTTCACCCTCCACTTACCAAGCATGACATCCTTCTCCAGAAGATGGTCCCTTCTGACAACATGACTGAAGTAGGTGAGACACAAAGTCTAGCCATTCTTGCTTCCAACAAGCATTCTGGCTGCATTTCTTCCAGGAAAGATTTGTTGATTCTTTCAGCAGCCCATGGTACTTTCAGCATTGTTCTCCAGCACCACAACTCAAAAGCATCAACTCTTCTTTGATCTTCTGTATTCATTGTCCAGCTATCACATGCATATGAGGCGATTGAAAATACCATAGCTTGGGTTAGGTGAATCTTAGTCTTCAAGGAGATATGTTTGCTTTTCAGCACTTGAAAGAGGTCTTTTGCAACAGATTTGCCCAATGCAATACATCCTCTGATGTCTTGACTGCTGCTTCCACTGGTATTGATTGTAGACCCAAATAATATGAAGTCTTTGACAACTTCAACCTGTCTCCATCTATCATGATGCTGCTTATTGGTCCAGTTGTTTGCATTTTTGTTTTCTTTATATTGAGATGTAATCCATACTGCAGACTGAAATCTTTCATCTTCATCAGTAAGTGCTCCAAGTCATCCTCACTTTCAGTGAGCAAAGTTGTGTCATCTGCATATCTCAGGTTGTTAATGAGCCTCCCTCCAATCCCGATGCAACATTCTTCTTCATATAGTTCAGCTTCTCAGGTTATTTGCTCAGAATACATATTGAATAAGTATGGTGAAAGGATACAACCCTGACGGACTCCCTTCCTGATTTTAAAGCATGAAGTATCCTCTTGTTCTGTTCGAATGACGGCCTCCCAGTCTATGTACAGGTTTCTCAGGAGTGCAATCAAGTGTTATCTGTAGTTTATTGTGATCCATACAATCAAATGCCTTTGCAGTCAATAAAACACAAGTAAACATCTTTCTGGTAGTCTTTGCTTTCAGCCAAAATCTATATAATATTTGGAGTTGTATATCAACTTGGCTGGACCAAAATTTTGTGTGGTTTAAAAAGTTATGTTGTGGGCTACTCCCATGGTGAGATGGGATGTATATATTTTGAGCATCCAATCCACTGAAAGGGAGTTTCCCTAAGGATATTGCCTGCTTCCAATATTTTTATGGACATCCTGGGAAAATGAGACATTCTTCTGTGGATTGGGATCTTGTTGTGCTACCTACAACTGTCTGTGAGCAAACAATCCACCATTCAGCCTGATGAGTCAACAGCCGGTATACTGCCTGCCGACCTTGAGTTTGTAGGCCTTTGCAGTTGCATGAGTCGGGGAAGGCCTCCAGTTTGACATTTGATCCAAGAACTGGGGATTTGCCAGCTTCTACAAGTGTGTGAGCCATTTTCCTAAGATAAATTTCTTTCTTTTTCTCTCTCTATAAGCTTTACTGGTTTTGATTCTCTAGAGAACCCAGCCTAACACAATCCATCTGATAGCAGCTATGACATCTTTTATTCCACATCCCCTTCTGAATCTAGCTTGAATTTCTGGATGATCTCCATTAATATACTGCTGCAAACATTTTTTAATTATCTTCAGTAAGATTTTATTTGTGTGTGATATTAATGATGTTCAATAATTTCCACATTCTGTGAGTCACCTTTCTTTGGAATGGGTACAGATAATGGATTTCTACCAGTCAGTTAGCTAGGTAGCTGTCTTTCAAATCTCTTTGCATAGCCTAGTGAGTGCCTCCAGTGCAGCATGTGTTTGTTGAAACATCTCAATGCGTATTCCGCCAAATCCAGAACTGTGTTTTTTGCCAATTCCTTCAGTGCAGCTTTGACTTCTTCCTTCAGTACCATTAGTTCTTAATCATATGGCGCCTCTTGAAATGGATGATCATCTACCAGTTGTTTTTGGTATAGTGACTCTGTGTATTCCATCCATCTTCTTTTAATGTTTCCTACATCACTCAAAATATTGCCCATGGTATCTTTCAATATTACAATTCGAGGTTTAAATTTTTTCCTCAGTCCTTTCAGCATAAAAAATGCTAAGTGCGTTCCTTCCTTTTTATTTTCTAACTCCAGGTCTTTGCACATTTCATTATAATAATTGACTTTGTCTTCTTGAGCTGCTCTTTGAAATCTTCAACTCTTTTTATCTTTCTTTCAATTCCTTTTGTCTTCATCTTTCAATTCTTCCATTTGCTTTAGCTACTCTCCATTCAAGGGCAAGTTCTAGAGTCTCTTCTAACATCCATTTTGGTTTTTTCTTCCTTTTTTATCTTTTGAATGACTTTTGCTTTTTTTCATGGATGATGTTCTTGATGTCATTCCACAATTCCTCTGGTTTTCAGTCATTGGTGTTCAATGAATCAAATCTATTCTTTAGATGGTCTCTAAATTCAGGAGGGACATAATCAAGGTCATATTTTGGCTCTTGTGGACTTTTTTTAATTGTCTTCAGCTTTAACTTGAACTTGCATATGAGCAGTTGATGGTCTGTTCTATAATTAGCTCCTGGCCTTGTTTTGGCTGAAGATATTGAGCTTCTCCATCACCTCTTGCCATAGATGTAGTCAATCAGATTCCTATGTACTCTATCTGGTGAAATCCACGTGTATAGCTGCTGTTTTGTTGTTGAAAAAAGTATTTGTAATGAATAAGTTATTGGTCTTGCAAAATTCTATCATGTGATCTCCAATGTCATTTCTATCACCAAGGTCATATTTTCCAACTATGAGTGATTCTTCTTGTTTCCAACTTTTGCATTCTAGTCACCAGTGATAATTAACACTTCTTGATTGTATGTTCAGTCAGTTTCAGACTGCAGAATTTGGTAAAAATCTTCAATTTCCTCATCTTTGGCTTCAGTCTTTGGTGTGTAAATTTGAATAGTAGTATTATCTGGTCTTCTTTGCAGGCATATGGATATTATCCTATCACTGACAGCACTGTACTTCAGGATAGATCTTGATACATTCTCTGTGATGATGAATGCCATGGCATTCTTCTTTAGTTTGTCATTCCCAGCATAGTAGATCATATGATTGCCTGATTCAAAATGGCCAAAATCAGTCCATTTCAGCTCACTAATGCCTAGGATATTGATCTTTATGAGTTTTGTTTCATTTTTATGGATTTCCAGTTTTCCTAGATTCATATTTCATAGTTCCATTTTCTGATTATTAATGAATAGTTGCAGCTGATTCTTCTCATCTTGTTACATGCCACATCAGCAAATGGGAGTCCTGAAAACTTTACTGTATCCACATCATTAAGGTCGGTTCTATTCTGAGGAGTCAGCTCTTCTCCAGTCATATTTTGAGTGTCTTCCAACCTGAGGGGCTCATCTTCCAGAAGTATATTCCACAGTGTTTCATGTCTATTCATAAAGTTTTCCAGTAATATGTCAGAGTTTCACTGCTATTTATAAGGTTTTCACTGGCCAATTCTTTGAGAAGTGGATGGCCCCTTCCTTCTTCCGAATCTTCTTAGTCTGGAAGCTCTGCTAAAACCTGTCCACTATGGGAACCCTGCTGGCATTTGAAACACTGGTGCCATAAGCTCCAGCCTCAAAGCAACACTCAAGCCACCACATTATGGCATACTGACAGAGAGATTTGTTTCCCTTAGTTGTTGCAAAGTGCTCTTTTCATTTCCTGGTCTCCCCAACCCTGCTTGCTTACCTGGCCTGCCCCTAGGGTGCAAACACCTGCCTTCTGCTGGTCCCAGGCTATATTTCTGTGGCAAGCCCCCTTGTATATTGTTGTTGTTGTTGTTGTTATGTGCCTTCGAGTCAACCCCGACTCATAGCGACCCTTCCTTGGGTTTCCGAGGCAGTATCACTACGGAAGTAGGATTGCCCAACCTTCCTTCTGAGGAGTGGCTGGT
>NW_006921817.1:5172690-5212911 GCF_000298275.1 Orycteropus afer afer | reverse complement strand
ATTTTGTGAATAATCTCTGTCACTAACAACATTGTGAACATTGTGAAATCTCTGATGAAAGAAACTTTAGTTTTCTGTATTCTAGGAGCCTGGAATAGTCTCAGGGCTGCAGTAGATACTCAATAAATATCTCATTTAATGAAGATCTAGTGATATTTCCTGAATCAGATGATACAGATCTTTCATGGTTTTTGTGCAAACTTTACATCCCATCTCAGTATTTCTTCCAACTCCTCTAAATTCTTTGCATATCTAAAATCTGCTTTTGATCTCAATTTGTACTTACAACTTCCTCAGTCACTATTCTGAAAATATGAAATTTTTGCTACAAGGTGAACATTGTTACATTATTGTTAAAAACCCTTATTATTCTAATGTAGGGATATTATAGACTATGAAATTAAACCTTTGTCTTGTTCTCATTCTACCATAGAAACACTTTTACTGTGCTAATATCTGAAGCCAGGAATGAAATCATAGTTACAGGAAAAGTAATATCTCTTGTATTAGGAAAACTCTTATTCATCCTTCACAAATCATCTTGGATTTAGTTGTATATATTTTTTTCTTGTCTGCTCCCTGCACAGGGATTCCTTCCAATTTTTGTTCCATACCCAAGTCTTGCGTGCATTTCTATTATTTAAAAAAAAAAAAAAAAACCCTCTATACTATAATTATTTTGCAAGTCCATCACATTAACAGGAGTGTGAACTCTATGAGGACACTCAGAACTCTATGAGGACACTAAGAACAATGATTGACACAGAGTTGGTAGTCAGAAACTTTTTATTGATTTGAAAATATGTGTCACGATGAATGCAACAAAGAGGTATACGTTCCATTTCATATTATTTCCTTGCCTTGAAAGAGACTAAACAAAAAATTTCTAATTCAGTATGATCTATTGTAACCCTCTTGTAGAAGCCATTATTTTCTGAAGGCATGATGATAGCTTTACTGTGTTGAAATAGAGTTTAAAGTCTGGCTTGAAATGCTGCTACTCAAAACAGTGAAAGCATAATCAAAAATTGATAAACTTGTAGAGAAACAGAAATGGGATTCAGTATTTTTTCTTACTCTACAATGGACAAGGGATTTCTGGATTTGTTTTTAAACCTTTGAATAATATTTCTTTCCCTCATGAGTAAAAAAAGGGTGTGTGTGTGTGTATGTGTGTATAAAATTTTTATTTTAACTATTATGGGGAATTGTTTCAAAATTGCAGTTGTTATACTAAGCTTCTGTGATCCAATTTACCAAGATAGTTTATCTTTAAGCTTTTGCACACATATATGTACACACACAAATACATACATGTATGCACACATATAGGGATGCACACATACGAAGACAAACATACTCACCACACACAATGTCCAGTAAACAGTTCTCAGTAAAAAAAAAATATGTATTTTGGAATGTTCTCTAATGTCTTAAATACGTACAGGTATATATATACATTTCTTTCTATAGATAAAATAATACTGTTCAAATGCTAATTTGCAGTTGCTTGAACTTCAATTTTCCAGTGATAGATTGTCAGAAATCTTGAAATTATTAATATAAGGCATCAAAGCATATAAATCACATTGCATTTTACTTGTAAATGATATATTCTTTGTTGTCTCATCTTGCTAGTTTGTACATTATATGTAGAATATCTATAAATCACAGTTTTTCCATAACATAGCTATATTTGTGTACTAAAGGTTATGTCTCCCAATTATCTCCTTGTGGGCATTGGTGTTATAGTAGTTATTTATATCTTATACAGGATGCTGACTTTTAGTTTATCAAAATGTAGAAGGATGTTTTTCTCTGTTTGCACATTTATACTCATTCAGAAAACTTGAATTATGAACATATTTGTCACTGATCTTTAAATTTTCTTGACTATATTCTAAATGAATAATAGTTATAAGATTTACAGATCTTTAAATACCATGAAAGTACATAATTTTATTTTCTAATGTGTAAGGATGAAAGATGCAGTCTTTGGGTTAGATATGCATATCCTATTCTCATAAATAAAAGTACCAATTCCTTGCATCCATAAAAGGAATAATTGAAGCTATTTGTAAAAGAGTCACCTCTGAGATCGAAGTACTTCACATTTATACCATCATTTTCAGGGTTTCACATTTTATCCACTTAAATCAACATGATTGAAAGAACCTGGGTAGCAACAAGCTAGTTTATTTATCAAAATATGTTTCTTATGAAAGTGACTTGAACTTGGAAAAACTTTAGATGTAGAAAACTTTAGATGTGAAAAAGAACACCCACTCTCTACTCCCATAGAGATACCGCCTTGGAAACCCAGTGGGAGGGGTCGCTGTGATTCAGAATTGACTCATTGGCAATGAGTTTGGTTTTGGTATGTCTTTTTAGCCTTCACTGTAGCTACAGGGGAGCTCTGGTAGCATAGTGCCTAAGGCACTTGACTGCTAACCTGGAGGCTGGCACTTCAAACCCACCAGCCACTCCTCAGAAGGAAGGTTGGGCAATCCTACTTCCGTAGTGATAACTGCCTCGGAAACCCAAGGAGGGGTCGCTATGAGTCGGGGCCGACTCGATGGCAAATAACAACAACAACAACAACAACATAGCTACAGGAGGAGCTCTGGTAGCGTAGTGCCTAAAGCACGTGGCTGCTAACCAGAAGGCTGGTGGTTCAAACCCACTAGCCACTCCTTGGAAGGAAGGCTAAGCAATCTACTTCCTTAGTGATACCACATTGGAAACCCAAGGAGGAGTCGCTATGAGTCAGGTCCCACTCGAGAGCACCTAACAACAACAACAAAAGCTACAGGATTGCTTTAAACCCAAACCCAAATGCTTCATTTAGCATAGCCTCATTAAAAATTCTCATAAAACTAAAATGTTCTTCTAACTATAATTCAAATTTGTATTATTTGACCAGTCGGAGATTGTTGTAATAACGTCATAGATCTCTAGAGATAGAACAAAACTGTTAAGAGTGTAGAATTAAATTGTAGTTTGAGTATGAGGGCTGGAGTTAGTGGAACCTGAATTCAAACCCTCCCTCTACCGTCTATTTACTGTTGTCCTTGATTAAGATACATAGCCTATGTCTGCATTTATTATTTCATACTGACTTGGAGGTGATGACAATGTCTACCTCACAAGTTTATTGTGAGGAATAAATGTGTTGGTAGCTACCACATACTTAGAACAGTGCCAGACACAGAATATAAACTAAATAGATGTAGACTATAATTAGATGTAGACTTTAAAAATAATTACGAGGCAATGTTATTGTCTCCTCCCTGTTCTCTTTCTTTAAGACATTGAATGAGAGATGATAATTTGATAAGGACAAAGAATTCAGATGTTTTTGAACTTTGAAGATAATGTTATTGTTTAGCACATATGAAATCACAACTTAATTTTTTCAGTGACTCCAGAGTATTGATGAAATTATTAAGTATTAATAAAATTGTTTCCTATTAAATGATTATGTACAAATATCACATAATTCTTTAAGTAATTATGTGCAAATATTAGTCAATAAATTAGAAGATATCAGGCTTATATATTCTAGAAATACATTTTTATTTTCCCCCTCAGGGTAAGAGAAACTCAACTTGTGCAGCAAAAAGATCAAAATCACTTAATGTCTGGTGTCTGGTACCTTCTTAAATAAATAAATAAATAAATAAAATTAAAGAATATGACTTTTGTATTTGATAAAATACAAGATTTTTTTAAAAGAAGGACTCTTATTTTAATTCTTAACAGCCTCTAAATTTTCTTATTTGCATTGATTAACCACTGTAATGTTGATTAATACCATATGAAGAGAAGTTCTATAGTTGAATAATCTTGTATTAAACAGAGATAAATACATTTCTTTATCATAGCATGTCTCAGAAACTTCAAAATGACAGTACACCTTATAGCTCTATGGGAGGGGTATCAAAAATGTGTTTGACTCAAGATGTTTTTTGGATGTCACCTCTCGTGGAGCTAGTGTTTCACAGAGATGCAATAGTTTGGTAAAATGTGCCATATTTGTGCCATAAACACAGTAGATGTCTGGTCACTGAGGCTTCATTTCAGATGTAAAACAATAATAATGACAATTATCCTCTGTATTAGTACCCTCAGGTTGCGTAACAATTATCACACATTATGTGACTTAAAACAACAGAAATTTATTCTCTTACCGTTCTGAAGGTCAGAACTCAAATTCCAGGTGTCTGTAGGGTCTCATTCCCTACACAGGCTATGTGTAAGATTTTTTTTTTTTTTTTTTCTTTTCCTTGCCTCTTCCAGCTTCTAGTGGCTCCAGGCATTCTTGGTTTGTGGCCACATCATTCTGATTTCTGTCTATAGACACATTCCCTTCTCCTCTCCTAAGTGTCCCTCCACTGTGTGCTTGTCTCAAAACTCTCTCTGCCCCTCTCTTGGAAGAATACATGTGATTTCATTTAAAGTCCATATAGATAACCCAGGAAAAGTTCTTCCTCTAAAGAGCTTAACCTAATTACATCTTTTATTACAAACTATGGTATTTACTCTTTTGTCATATAAGGCACCAGTCACAGTTGCCAGAAATGAAGACCCAAATGCATTTTTGTTTTGGGGGGTTGAGGAAGGGAGTTCACCATTTAATCTAAAACATCTTCATCCTCCTTTATGACTAAGTCAATGGTGTCACCTTATCTTTTGAAATTATTTTGAAAGGAAATTAGAAAGACAATAATAACCCTCAATTCAATTGATGATTGCTGAGTAAACATAATGGACTTTATGTATTGCTCTTCAGTATTCTACCTCCCAGGTGTCTTCAAAATGAAAATTGTAGAGCATAAGTGAAATCCACTGTTGAATTTATTTGAAAGCTAGCGTTCCTTACAATAAACAACTAAGGGTAATAGAGGAATTCTGCAATGTCTTTACTTGCACAATACAGTGTTGTTCATGGAGACAATAAATGAAGCAGACATAGGGTTCCAGAAGCTTTATTAGAGAATGGCTTGGCCAGTGAATCTCTCAAGCCAAACTCTGATTGGCAATTGAGTCCCTTTTATATCACAGCTGTGCATCAAGCGCTAGTGGTATCTGAACACAGCTGGGGTCTCAGTATCGACAATATATATAAATGGGAATTGTGGTACTTTTGTTTGAATTCTTTCATGCCTTATTTTGATGCAGAATAACAAACTTTTATTTGTCTGTAATTTTTATCCAAATCCATGATTTGTGTTCCTTTTTCATTCTGGAAAAATCTCTGTACAAAATCCCCTGATAGCTTAAAATAAAATAAAACTCTTCCCTAAAGCAAAAAATTCAAGTACTTGAAAACAAATAGAAAATTGTGAAGCATTCACAAACTACATTCTTTATAAATTTTATGTATTTAGTGTCAGAAAATATCTATCTAACATATTATTGAGAGGTTGAAAGGAAAAATTAGGCAGTCTGAGAATTTTTCCCTTCTTTGAATCAACCTAATAGAAAAAGTACCAGTCATTTGAATTAGACATATTTTGGTACACACATTAAAAGTGTACATTGCATAAAATACTGTGGAAACCAATCAATTTGAAAATTTTATTTATGTAAAATTTTATTTACAGTTCAAAAAGGAATTTTGTACGGTATTATGTACAGTGTAACTTTTGAGATTTTGATTACAAATATATATATACATATATTATACATATATATATATATATATATATGTATGTTTTGGTTAAAAAATATATTATATATATATATATATATATATATATATATCAGAGTTATAAATTTTAACTTATATATAGCAATCTCTGTGATAGTCTGTAATTTGCTTGCATTGTTGGAAGCACCAGGCAAAGTTATACACACACTAAACAAAAAGTAAGACTAATAGAAGAAAGCATATGTTAAGTAAATTATCTATAAACATTTCTAAACAATACAGTTTATAATTACCTTATATGTAAAGATGATAAATATGGAGCAAGATTTAAAGAAACAATTGCTTACATACAGTGTGGTATTTTCCAATAATTTCTAATCTTATTTATTTAATCCACGAAGGAAACATGAGGTCATTAAAAAGAAGAAAGGAAAAAAGGACCAAAATGGATGTCAGAAGAGACTCTGAAACTTGCCCTTGAGTGGAGGGTCACTAAAGCAAATGGAACAAATGACAAAATAAAAGATCTGAACAGAAGATTTCAAAGAGCAGCTTGAGAAGACAATGCCAATAACTATACTGAAATATGTAAGGACCTGGAGTTAGAAAACCAAAAGAGAGGAACACGTTTGGCATTTCACAAGCTGAGAGAACTGAGGAAAAAATTTAAGCCTTGAGTTGTAATATTGAAAAGTTCTATGAGCAAAACACTGAATGATACAGGAAACATCAAATGAAGATGGAAGGAATTCAGAGTCACTACCAAAAAGTCTTGGTCAATATTATCCATTTCAGGAGGTGGCATATGATCAAGAACCAATGGTGTTTAAGGAAGAAGTTGAAGCTGCACTGAAGGAATTGGTGAAGAACAAGCTCTAGGAGTTGATGGAATACTCATTGAGATGTTTCAACATATGGATGTCACACTGGAGGCATTCATTCGGATATTCCAAGAGATTTGGAAGACAGATACCTGGCCATCTGACTGGAAGAGATCCATATTTGTACCCATTCCAAAGAAAGGTAATCCCATAATGTGGAAATTATCAAACGATATCATTAATATCAAATGCAAATAAAATCTTACTGAAGATAATTCAAAAATGATTGCAGCAGTATATTGATGGAGAACTTCCAGAAATACAAGCTGGATTTAGAAGAGGACATTGAATGAGAAATATCATTGCTTATGTCAGATGGATCTTAGCTGAAAGGAAAGAATACCAGAAAGATGTTTACTTGTGTTTTATTGACTACGCAAAATGATTAGATTGTGTGGATCATAACAAATTATGGATAACATTGAGAAGAATGGGAATTCCAGAACACTTGATTGTACTCACAAGGAACGTGTACATAGATCAGTAGACTGTTGTTTGAACAGAGCAAGGGGATATTTTGTGGTTCAATATCAAGAACGGAGTGCATCAAGACTGTATCCTTTTACCATACTTACTCAACTTGTATGCTGAGCAAATAATCTGAGAAGCTGGATTATATGAAAAAGAACACGGCATCAGGATTGGAGGAAGACTCATTAACAACCTGCGATACACAGATGACACAACTTTGCTTGCTGAAATGAGGATGAGTTGAAGCTTTTACTGATGAACATTAAAGAATATAGTCTGCAGTATGCGTTACACCTCAATATAAAGAAAACAAAAATCTTCAAGACTGGCACAATAAACAGCTTCACAATAAATGGAGAAAAGATTGAAGTTGTCAGGGACTTCATATTACTTGGTTCTACAATCAACACCAATGGAAGCAGCAGTCAAGACATCAGACGACATATTGTATTGGAAAAATATGCTGCAAAAGACATTTTTCAAGTGCTGAAGAACAAAGATGTCTCCTTGAAGACTAAGGTGTGCTTAACCCAAGGCATTGTGTTTTTAATGGCCTCATAGGTGTGTGAGACCTGGATAATGAATAAGGAAGACCTAAGGAGAGTTGATGCATTTGAGTTATGGTACTGGAGAAGAATGCTAAGAGTACCATGGTCTGCTAAAAGAACTAACAAATTGGTCCTGGGATGCTCCTTGGAAACAAGAAAGGCCAGGCTTTGTCTCACCTATTTTGGTCATGTTGTAAGTAGGGACCATTATCTGGAGAAGAATATCATACTTGGTAAAGTGGCAGGTCAACGAAGAAGGGGAAGGCCCTCAATGAGATAGATTGTCATAGTGGCTGCAACAATGGGCTCAGGTATAGCAAGGATCATGAGGCTGTTCATAGGGTCACTATGAGTTGGAGATGACTCGATGGCACCTAACAACAACAACATTTATCTAAAATGGTTCCAATACTAATTTTCTTTCCTTAATTAATAAAAATTTGTTTAAAATGAAAAAAAAAAAAAAATCCTTGCCTAAATATAAGATCCTGCATTGTCCTAAGTGCAGCCAGAATGCTCCTTAGAACCAAAATGACCAGACTTCGTCTCACCTGCTTTGGTCAGGTTGTCAGAAGGGACCAGTCCTTGGAGAAGGATACCATGTTTGGTAAAGCAGTGGGTCAATGAAAAAGGGGAAGACCTTCAATGAGATGGATTGATACAGTGGCTACAACAATGGGCTCAGGCACAGCAAGGATTGTGAGGATGGCGTAGGACCAGACAGCGTTTTGTTCTTTGTACATAGGGTCTCTGTGAATCAAAGCCGAATAGATGGCACCTAAAAACCACCACACATTGTTCTAAAAGCAGCTGTGGAATTTCAGATGAGGTAGTCTTCAAAATATCTCATAGTGCCACAGAGAAATGGTTTTAAACCAGGAAGTCTTTGACCATATACTTTCTTTCTCAACCAGTGGTTTCTTAGCATTCTTTTTTATCATCTTTTCAGCCTCTCCATCTCACAGCTACTATAAGAAAATAGTGCCTAAGGGGGAGAATTTTTATTTTCCAGTTTCTTCTGTGCTTTTAAAATTGTATCAGAAAAAAGAAAAGAGGAAAAGATCCAATTATATGTCTTCCAGTTGACAGCCTGAAACTCATGTGTCTCCCTTGTCTCAATTAGAAAAGAAATAACACTTTTCTCTTAAAGAATAGAGCAAAATTTGTAGCAGATATGATTGAACGGTACCTCATTTTTTTTTAACTACTCATACTCTTCTTTTCTCTGAAATCTAAACTTCTTAGCCTAGGTGACAAATTCTATTTCATTCTAATAAATGTGTCTAGTTTGATAATTATTTTTGCTAATTACAGTTACTAAAACACGAGTATCTCGTAGGTAAATATTTAATTGAATCCATCGTTGTTGTCGTTAGGTGCCCTCGAGTTGGATCTGACTCATAGCGACCCTATGAACAACAGAATGAAATTTTATTTAGTATTATTATCAGTTACTGTCCAGTCCCAACTTTTCCTGAAATCTTTGCCCATATATTTTCTGGAAAATCACAGGTCAGAGATCTGCCCTGATACCCTATTATTACTGCCTGCTGACCCTCCTGGGCCTAGTTACCTGCTCTGCTCTTTCTTTTATCTGCAACACTTATCACCTTCTAACATATCACATAAATTACTTATCTGAAATGTTTCCTGTTTATGGTTTCTATTACTCCCTCTGCTAGAGTGTAAACTTTGCAAAGGCAGAGGTTTTTTCCTTCATCTTGTTCACAGATTTATCACAGTATCTAGAAGGATGCCTGGCACAACACTAAGTGATTGTGTATTGTCTAACTCAGAAATGTCTCCCTCTTTTCATAGTTTTTTCTGCCTCTCCAAAGTTAAGGAATTTTTGAGTTTTGGCTGCTCAGCATTGGAGGGAATGGGGTGGATTTGTTGTTGTTAGGTGCAGTTGAGTCGGCTTCAACTAATAGTGCCCCTATGTACAACAAAACGAAACACTGCCTGGTCCTGCGCCATCCTTTCAATATTGCTATGCTTGAGCCCATCCTCACAGCTGCTGTGTCAATCCATCTTGTTGACAGCCATCCCTTTTTTTTGTTTGTTTGTTTCCCATTTACCTTACCAAGCATAATATCCTTCTCCAGGGAATGGTTGCTTCTGACAACATGACCAAAATAGGTGAGACAAAGTTTGGCTATTTTATGTCTAAGAGCATTCTGGTAATACTCTTCCAGAACTGATTTGTCTGTTCTCTTTCAGTCCAATGTATTTTCAACATTTTCTAACAACACCACAGTTCAAAGGCATTAATTCTTCTTCTGTCTTCCTTATTTATTGTCCAGCTTTCATTTGCATATGAGGCTATTGAAAATATCATGACTTGGGGTTAGGCACACCTTAGTCTTCAAAGTGACTTTTTTGCTCCTTAAAACTTTAAAGAGATCTTTTTTAACAGACTTGCCTAGTGCAATAAGATGTACGATTTCTTGAAGGCACTTGACTGCTAACCAGAAGGTTGGCTGTTCAAACCTACCAGCCACTCCTTGGAAGGAAGTTTGGGCAATCTACTTTCATAGAGATATCACCTTGGAAACCGAAGGAGGAGTCTCTGTGAATCGGAGACGACTCCACAGCACATAACAACAACAGCTTCCACTGGTGTTGATTGTGGATCCATGTAAAACAAAATCGCTGAAAACTTTCATCTTCTCTCCATTTATCCTGATGTTTCTTATTGGTCCTATTGTGAGGATGGATTTAGAGAGTGGTTATCCAGATGTCAAACTTGAAGAGATGTTCTCACATTGATCCTCGATTACTGAGAGTTCACTAATCTGGTGTCTAAATAGTTGTGATTGTTATTTCTCCTTCAGGTTATACAAACCAAAGAAAACCCTACATTTGTTAGTATTCCATTACTATCATACTTAACACCAGCAAAAGCACCACATATATAATTATGTATTTGTTTGTGAGACCAGGTTAGCTGCAAAGTCTATGATTGAATAAATAAGTGAAAACCCAAGGTGAGTAATAAATCAACTGCTTTGGACCTGTAAACTCCTCAGAAATTTCATCCTGATATTCAAGTTATTATTTTAATTACTCTCTTTCCAGTGTTCTCATTTAATAGCTTAATTATGATTTGTTGCCACTTCTATATGTCAGACTTTATAAGCCTCTTTTTAACTCTAAAGTAAATGACCTCACCAAAACAGATTGAGATAATTTTTCTAATGCCAGAGAACTAAAGAGCTAAAGAGAGTAAGTGAAGGAAACAAATTAGGCCAATATGTAAGAAAGAAGAGCTGGAAGAAAGGGGAGAGGCAAGTTAGTGTTTCATGCTGTTTTAAGCTCACAGTCCAGAGGAGAGTCTCACATAACTTTTTTTTTTTTTTTTTTCCCCCCACTAAAGATTATGCTCCTTAAACTCTATGGGACAGAACCATGTTTATTTGCCTTTTTTTTTTTTTTTTTCCTTCCTATCTGTTGTAGACTATGACTTTGGTAAATATGTTGTATCAATATCAAATTGTTATAAACATTTCTAAATGCTTCCTCTTCATTGCTGTCTTTGTCTCCTGACTAACTGGTAACAAACAGTTCAAACACAGACATTGGACGAAAGCCTATATTTGAGTCACACTGCCAAAGGCACACTTTGAAGAAATTCATGTGTCAGTTATTAGACCATCCTTAACATATCAAAACAAAGAGGAATCTCAGGCATAACAGGTTGGTGTGGAGGTGAGGCAGTAGACCTATTGCTCCCTTATTGTCTTTGCCTGTTGTTGTTTTGCCATCAAGTCAGACCCGACTCATAGAGACCCCTCCTTGGGTTTCCGAGGCAGTATCACTATGGAAGTAGATTGCCCCATCTTCCTTCCGAGGAATGGCTGGTGGGTTTGAACCACCAGCTTTCTGGTTAGCAGTCAAGGCCAAAAAATACAAATACAACCACACTTTCTGTGTCTTGGGATCAGTTTCAATGGACATACTTCCCTTCTAAAACCCACTCACAAACCAGGAGGCTGGTAAAACTCATGAGTGACCTTGAGAGTTGGTCTGCAACTTCGGCACTAAAGCCAGGAACTTGACTCCATAGAAGAAGGCTTGTCTTAGAAGCTATTAAATCATTCTCATGTATAATTTTCAGCAAGCTTGATTATCTGATTTTCCAGCTCATAGTCTAGAAACAGACGATGACAGCTGGCATTAGGAAGAAATAACTGTTGCAGTTCTCTGGCAACAAGAAGAGTTGATAGCTGTCTAAATAATCAGAGAAAGGATAAAGAAAGTGCCCTCAGTAATCTAAGGCTACTTAGGAAAGGGGTGAAAAATCCTATCTACCTGCCCAGGGCTAATTGTCAGATCATGAGGCTCTGCCATGTGGGTCTTAAGAAACATAAACTCTCTAAGCCTCACTGTTTTCATCTATGAAATGTGTTGCTGCTGTTGTTGTTAGACACTGTCAAGTCAGTTCCAGCTCATAGAGACACCATGGACAACAGCATGAAATGCAGTCCAGTCCTGTGCTATCCTCACAATTGTTGCTATGTTTGAGCCCATTGTTGCAGCCATTGTGTCAATCCATCGCATTGAGAGTCATCTTCTTTTTTGTTAACCTTCCTCTTTTCCAAGCTTGATGTCCTTCTCCGGGCACTAGTCTCTCCAGATAATGACTAAAGTACATGAGATGAAGACTTGCCATCCTCCCTTCTAAGGAGTATTCTGGCTGTGCTTCTTCCAAAACAGATTTCTTCCTTCTTCTGGCAGTCCACGGTATATTCAATCTTCCCCATTAACGTAGTAATTCAAAGGTATCAATTCTTCTTTGGTCTTTCTTATTCATTGTATAGCTTTCACATGCATGTGATGTGATTGAAAATATAATGGATTGAGTCAGGCACACCTCAGTCCTCAAGGTGACATCTTTGCTTTTGAACACTTTGAAGAGGTCTTTTGCAGCAGATTTGCCCAATGCATTATGCCATTTGATTTCTTGACTGCTGTTTCCATGGGCATTGGTCAGGGATCCAAGTAAAATGAAATCCTACTGACTACTTCAATCTTTTCTTAATTTATCATGCTGATGCTTATTGTTCAAGTTGGGAGGATTTATGTTTCCTCTATGAAATGTAGAAAATAACTCTTGCACAAGATTGTTTGAATATCAAGTAATATAGTATAATTTTAACACTTAGTAATTGTTAACTATAGCAATGAAAATCATTATTATTATTTCTATTTTTCAGGCTAGCAGAATTGCATTTTTGGTATATTGATCCTATGTCATCAAGATAAGTTAAATTTTATCCTATTAAAAATAATTACATTATTTTAGAAACATTTCAATCCAAATTTTATTCTTAAAAATAGTTGGCTTGACTAATTGAAAACTTGAATTAACTCATCTAATCATTTAAGTTTTGTCATATATTGTTTTGGAAAAAACAATAAAGTACAGAAATCAATAATGTATTTATTTGGAATGCTTCAAACCTTCACAGCAGCAGATAGAAGAATTTGGAATTGGCAATGCTACTTCAATAAGATCATCTAATATTTCTGAGTCTTTCTCATTACAAGTGCCTGACAGTACCCTTCAGGGAAAATTGACTGTAATACTGCAAGATAAAAATACAAATGACAATTTCAGTGCAAACTTATGTTTTTATTAACAGATTTCTGTAAAGTGAGTTCATCTGGGTGTTTCTTGCAAAAGTATAATTTGAAATGGGTATGGAGTCATATCCTAAAAATCTACTGCCAATCGACTCGATACTATCTCATAATGACCTTGCAGGACAGAGTCCAACTACCTCATACGATTTTCAAGATGATAAATCTTTATAGAAGCATACTCATCTTTTTCCTGAGGAGTGGCTGATGAGTTCAACCCACCAAACTTTCAGTTATGAGCTGAACATTTAACCACTGTGCCAAGAGGGCTCCTTCAGGTATGAAAGAGAGGGTGACATTTTAGTAATTCCATAGAATCATAAAGGTTACTCCAGGCAATAGTCAAGGTATTGGTACATGTTGAGAAGAGGCAATATACATTTGCAAGTTCCAGGAACAACAAAAACAAAAAAATAGATCATGAGACTGGAAGGGATAAATGTCAGCAGAAAATGGAGGGCATGGAAACAAATCCTAATCAGTGGAAGACATTGGAGGTGTGTGAGTCTTTCTGGGGAACAGACAGATTAATAATTGGCATGACATGTAGAAGGTTATGTTCTTTGTAAGCAACAATCAGTTTCTTTCTTCTCTTTAGCCTGTATGTACGTAAGATTTTTTTCAGTAGTTTGCTTCAGAGAGCTCAGTTTCAAGGCACTTGCTCAAAAGTGAGATAACCTTGTTAATTCACTTTGACTTACAAATTGGAATTCAGAAGGGTGTATGTACATCCTCAGAACATTTGGAGATTCTGATCCATGTACAATGTAGTAACCACACATTTTGCTTCTTGGACACAAGTCTGAACAGGCCTTTCCCATGTATCTATAAGCTGTCTAGAATCCAGCAGCTTCAAGGCAATACTTTATCTTGCTGCAGATAATGAAAAGAGGCCTTAATTCACCACCCATTTCAGATACAATCACATTAATTTCCAGCAAAACATGAATTGTAATTCTTTTGTTTTATTTCATGACTTATGGAGTTGATACCAGTTCTAAGTCTATCAGACTTACAAGCACAGCACAATTTTAACTTAATGACATTTTAAAATATGGCAAATTTTTGGAAATCAAATAACTTCTGACATTGAGGTATTTTATTAATTTTTTTAACATATAGATCCAAAACACTCTAGCCAGATGAACTCTGTGGACTGAAACATTGTCAAAGGCCATTTATGTATTACGTATCTTTATCCAAATTGTGGGATGTTGATGGATGTAATTGGTAGAAAATTCATTTGGAGAGAAAAATGCAATAATTCTGATTTTTCAGGTTATGATTTGAATCCAAGAAATCAAAATAACTAAAAACATACATGCTTTTCCCAAATGACTAAAATCAGCATTTTATAACTAAATTGGCCAAATTTATATATTTTTTAAAAAGTGTATATATAACAAAGGGAGCTCTGGTGGCATAGTGCCTAAGGCACTTGACTGCTAACCAGAAGGCTGGCGGTTCAAACCCACCAGCCACTCCTCAGGAGGAAGGTTGGGCAATCCTACTTCCGTAGTGATACTGCCTCAGAAACCCAAGGAGGGGTCGCTATGAGTCGTGGCCGACTCGACGGCAAACAACAACAACAACATATATAACAAAGTTCTTGTTTGGAGTAAGTGTATGTGAGGAAAAGCTTGCATTTATGGAAAGAGAAAGCAACTGAATATTTTGAATAAGCACTGTTGTGTTAAATACTTTTCATCAATTAATGAGATGCATAAGCTAAGAACTGGACAGGTAGAACATTGGCCATAATGAAAAGGAGTATCTTGTATTTAGATAAATTACACTCTTTTCTGTTTAATACTGGTGATCTAATCATATTATCTAATATTCTCCATATTTTTTAATATTCTACAATAATTGAATTCTGCATTTGAGTGTGGTGACTCCAAAAGTTAAGGTGAATATTTCCTGGTTATGGATAGGCAATGCATGTATTTTAATTAAGAATAGTAATGATAACAGTTAGTATTGACAGTGGACATAAGAGCATTTCTTCATACATATATACACCACTTTTCCCAGCTTTCTTCCCCACCTCTGTCCTACATGATGCAATAATTTAGCCAGTGTGGGAGATTCAGCTGCATTAGGAGTTTCTTAAATTGTTCAGTAGGACAAGTGTCTTCAATTACTATGGCAATGTGCACCTTTGATGACTCATAGGTGAAGCGTGTCGGATTTTTAATTGAATTTTATTTGCATCAAATCATTTACACAGAGCAAGCCAAGGATAAATTGCTGATTGTTGAGCTATAAGAAGTGCACTTGGAAAGCCTTTTCAAGTAGCATGACTCAGCAGAGACTAGCTTCCTAGTCATTTGACATGGTGACATCCACATGGCTTGGGGGAGTCTGATCTCTTATATGTAAAAACTGCAGTGTATAAATAGATGGCTGCTGCATAATCCATTTTTGTTCCTATTTTGCTTAAAATACAATTTGATTTATATATATAATTATTTTAGAGTGACTTGCCGAGAGTATATGCATTATAATAAGTAAACCAATGACTCTAATATTTACATCTCTATCTCTCAGCTTTCCCTTGCATTCCAGTCTAATCCATGTGAATATACTTGAAATACCTGGTTATCTGTCATTAAGAACTGCTCTGTCCCAAGCCGGACTCCTGCTTGCTGCTCCTGAAATGGGCTACTATTCCAATATTTTATAAGAGTTCTTTGATCTAAATCAATTGATAGAGAGATGTTGAAGTCAAACAATTGGTGTTAAAAGTGGCATATTTATTACTGACCAATGGTAAAGCTTAGTTATAGTATCACAATAGTATAGAGATAGTGATAATAGTATAGAGAATTCTATAAATACACCAACTCTCAGGCTGAGCTGTGGCACCCTCTCATCATCACTTGGCTACTCGCATGAAACATATGGGCTGGAAGAGCAGAAACTTTATGCCTTCTGAAGCCAAAACAAAAATCAAATTGTCAGCTCACGGCTATTCCATGTGTTGCACATCAGAACTGTACTCCATAGAACTATATTCCATAGGTTTTCAAGGCTGTGTCCTTTCAAAAGTTGATGACCAGTACTTTCTTTCAAGGCATCTTTGGGTGAGTTCAAACTGTGAACCTTTTGGTTAGGAGTCAAGAAATTAACTGTTTGCACCACTCAGGAATTCCTAAAAACAATTGCTGCCTGGTAGATTCTGAATTAGACACTAAAAGCAGAAAAGAAGTGGCTGACTCTTCATGCTAAGCTTCTTCTCCCACATATTCTAGTTAGGTAAGTAAAACATTGTTCCCAGGAGGAATGATGGGGCTGAGAGAAGGCAGAGGCTGCCTTCTTGGAGGGTCTTCCAAGTGCAAATGCAAACTCATGAGAATGGAACTCTCCTGATAAACCCTATCTCAGTATGCTGTTCTAACTTCAACTGAGGTACAAGGCTATAGATCAACAATGCTCTCAATTCCTTATTATTATTATTTTAATTGATCTACCAATATTCATTTGATCTATACAAACTGTTCTTATCTGTTACACATGTCCTGAGTTCTTCTACTACTCTGTACCTGGAAAACTGCAAAAGCTTCTCAACTGTTCCTCAGTCTAATATTATTCCTGTAATCCATCCTGAAATCACATTCCTGTGCAAAACCCTCTCCAAACTCCTGGGATTGCATCTGTAAACACTATTAACTCCTCACTCTTGTCTTCTTCTCTCACCTTCTCCTCTTCTCTTGCTGCATTCTAGCCCACTAGTCTTTCAGTTTCTTGAACACATCAAAATGCTCTTGCTTTGGAGCCTTTCCACATGCTCTTCCTTGTCTAAAATACTCTGCCATCAGGACTTTCTGCAGCTGGCTCTCCTTTGTCAAATCCCAGCTTAAGCATCACCTGATCAAATAAGCCTTTCTTGATTATTCCAACTAAAGTAGCTGCCTGATCATTCCCTATCAAGACATGTTTTTCCATATTACTCATCCTTCCTTGGTATTTTCTTGTTCACTGATTTTCTTATTTTCTCTCTTCCTACCTCAATGTAGAGATTTGTCTTATTTATGTATGATATTGAAGATATTTCAGTATCTGAACAGTGTCCACGCCATTATGAAAGTTTACAACTGTGTTCCAAATGAATACATTTGTATACACAGGACAAAATACTTAAAGCAAATGACTACATTTGTATATACAGATAAAATACTTAAAAGAAAATGTAAGCTTTGTTCGGGAGAGCCTTAGCTAGAAGGATAAATGGGACATGATTGATTTGCATTGAGTGATTGGTTTCTCTTGTCTGGCATCATTTCAATATCAGTATCTCAAATGGAATTCCATTGCAAAACGTTATTGAGTTTCATAAAGATGACATTATTTATGTAAAATAAGTTGTATTTATAGATATGTTGTTGTTGTTGTTATGTGCCATCGAGTCAGCCCTGACTCATAGCGACCCCTCCTTGGGTTTCCGAGGCAGTATCACTACGGAAGTAGGATTGCCCAACCTTCCTTCCGAGGAGTGGCTGGTGGGTTTGAACCGCCAGCCATCTGGTGAGCAGTCAAGTGCCTTAGCCACTATGCTACCAGAGCTCCTATAGATATGTTAGCATAACACAAATAGCTGCTCAGGGGCTTTGGGTTACAGTGAGATTAAAAATGTGTCAGATTTAGGCATGCTCACCCACCAGCCACTCCTAGGAAGGGAGGTCGGGCAATCTACTTCTCTAGTGATACTGCCTCGGAAACCTAAGGAGGGGTCGCTATGATTGGATTCGACTCGACGGCAGTGTGTACTGTGGTCAGTAATAGGACTTGCAAAATTTTACGTAGAGCTGAGGTGTCTTCTGAGAAAAAAAACTTGTGTCCACTGCTGATGAGGCATAGCTGCACACATTTGGTAAACTGGTGCTTAATGGTGATTAAAAAAAAAAAAAAAAAGGAAGCTTTTTCTCTTCTTTTCTTGACCTGGCACCCTATCATGTTTTTTTCATGTATTATTTTAGTGAATTTTAGAGAATAACCTTCTGACATTGGAATTATTATTACTCCCACTTATTGGTGAGGCAACTGTTCTTAAAGAGGTTAAAAAAAAACATATATACTGTTTCATGACTAATACATTTCAGAGCCAGGACTCAAATGTAGGCCTGAATTAGGAAACTGAACATTTTAATATTTCTTCAGATAATTTTCAAGGGTACCAGGGAAGCTTCCATAAGGCATTTTGTGATGTACTGTGTTCTTGACAGGGAGCTCTGGTGTAATGCCTAAGGCATTTGACTGCTAACCAGAAGGCTGGCAGTTCAAACCCACCAGTCATTTCTTAGAAAGAATACTGGGAAATCTACTTCCATAGAGATACTGCCTTGGAAACCCAAGGAGGGGTTGCTATGAGTTGGAATCTACTTGATGGCAGTGAGTTTTGTTGTTGTTGTTGTTTTTTTTTTGCTTTTTTTTTTTTTGTTTTATGCTCTTGACCAGTGCAAAGCTTAAGGGGATTCTTAGTCCAGAATGGGAGTCCATCATGACAATGAATCCTTGGTCTAGTCCTGTGAAAGAAATTGCCATATTCTATCTCTCTCTTTCACCTTCATAGTCTCACATTCTCTTTTCTTCACCCAGCATGCACTATTCTGGTGAGTAGATGGGTTCCCAGCACTCCCTAGTCCATCTGTCCACCATCATCACGTAATGCAATTCCCCTAGTGCAGCATGGTGGTACATGAGACTCAGCATCCAACTGTCTATCTTGCCTCACAGTTTGTACTGTTAGGAGTTGTTCTGAGTGTTGGACCAGTGGGCAGTCAAGGAATTCAGCAGAATGGGTGTTTGTGAGAGAGTCTGTGTGAGGCAGTACTAGAAGAATCTCAGAAATATTTTGGGAAGATACGTGGTATGAGAATGTAATTCCTGGATTAACAGCAGAGTATAATGAGATCCATAGATTTTAAATATTATGGTTAATTTTCAGAATATATTGGGAGTGTTATTATTATTATTATTTAACAATAAAAGCTGTGAAGGAAATGTATACCTCTCATCATTGATGATATAGGGAATGAGAATTTCTGCAACTAGAATCAGTCTCAAAATACCAGAAAGATGGAAAGAAAGAGAAGGAAGGAAAAAAAGTTACAGAAAAGCAGAATGAGACAATAACAAAAGAAGTAAGTTTCAAATAAGTGAGAATTTCAATGAATTACTAGCAGGGAATTATTGGGAACTGATTTCAGCACACTATTCATCATTCATTACTTGTTTTGTATACTTCTGTTTCAGGTAAGAAGAAAATAAATTGTAGTCAGTTTTAATTTATTGTGTTCATTCAGATGTGCACAAATAATCCATCTATCATCTGTCATTGACTTAAACAAACTTCTAAGTTTTATTATAAATATTTTATCTAAGCAGACTCTTTTGAGTCATTCAGAATTTTGAGGGTCCTAATGAGCAGACAATGTTGACAGCAGCTTCGACATAAGGCCGCTTACTGCTGGAGATACCATCACCCACCCACCTGTCAGTGGAGGTTTGCATGTTGCTATCATGGTGAATAGGTTCTAGTAGAACTTCCACACCAAGAAAGACTAGAAAGAAAGGTCTGATGATCTACTTCTGAAAATAAGCCAGTGAAAATTATATGCATAAAAAAAGAATCTATTTGCAATCGATCATGAGGATGGTGCTGGACTGACTGGGAAGCATCTAGCTCCATTGTGAGGAGCGTTGCCATGGGAAGGGAGCAGACTCCATGGCAGCTAACCACAACAACTACAGTAACTGTGACATCTTTAATTGCTTAATTGTATAGAGCTATGATTGTCCTGTATGGATTGTGAGGCTATGACAATGCTTAAGTCTGCCTTGAGGAATTAATCCTTTTATAAAATCAATGTGGACTGTTGGTCATGGAATCACATCCAATTTTGCTGATTAGCGTGCACTGAAGAGCTGACCATAGTGGACCTAAACATAATGAAGTCTTCACTTCTTAGATGATTAGCCAAATTCTATGGACACCTGACCACAGGTAGAGATAGCCAGTGACTTTTCTTCAGGAGAAAAGTGCTGGGCTTAAGGCCAGTCAATACAATTGCACTGAAATTTTCTCAGCAACAAACCTTGGTATAACGTAAATGTTTGTTAAGGGCTCAGTGAAGACATGAATAATAAGTAGCCTTCACTTCCAAAAAAATACTGTACAAAATGAAGCTACTATTCATGACAAGGTAGTGGATAAAATCCAACAGGATCCACATCTGCTGCTATGCACAAAACCACTATGAGCCTTCCCCTGTGTTCATCATGCCTTGTGGGCTGGAAACCACGTCCAGCCCATCCTTGGCCTTCATGGAATGAGTTTGTTTACAGAACGGTTGGGCCATTTCTTTCTTGACAGCTGCTTGCCAGCAGGTCTGGTGGAATCTGGTAGTTTCCCAGCTGTCTACGTAAATGCTGCAGTGCCACAGGCTTGTTTTCAGTACATCCTTGAAGTGTTTCATGAGACCACTCACCCTTGGCCTATTTACCCTATCATCTCAGACAGGAGATATGGGACAATCAAATGACTTTCATTATCCTCACCAGCCCTGAGAAATTGAGTAGACTTTGACCTGCCTTGGTTCCAACTCCCAAATGTGGCTAACTTTTAGGTTTTGCTCCTGGTCATCCTGTCTTGATTGTAGATTAAAAGCATCAGTAACAGGAATAGCATTTCACAGGGAAGTGTGTGCCATAGTTATTTAAACCTGATAGAAGCAAAATGTCTCCTCTCTGTGCACCTCATAAAAATGCCTTATTTATTATTTTATTTATGTGTTGTCAATTTAGCTTTTAAATTGTGTACTTGTTTCTCCTTAAACATAATAATTGTTATTAATTGAGTACATAATATATAACAGATAGTTTTTGCCTATTACCTCTTATCCTCACGTTTTCAACGAGGAACACCGAGAATCACAGAGGTTAATTTGTTTAAGTACATAGAGTTGATAAGTGCTAGAGTTAAAATTTGAAATCGGGTCTGCCTATTCTGATTCTAGATTCTGTCAACAATCTAGATACTTACAATCTCCTGTACTTAACAGTTTTCTCCTTCCCAGGCATTAATTATCACAAAACATACTTGAAGGAGACTCAGAGAAAGGAAGGAAGGGAGGAAGGGAGGAAGAGGAAAGGTGGAAAGAGAGGGAGGAAAGAACAAAGAAAGGAAGAAAGGGGAGGAGAGGTAGGGAGGGTGAGAAGGGAGTGTATTAAGAAATAGACATCATTTAAGTGATTTTAAGTGTCTTTGGTGGAACTGTTTGAGGTTATACATTGCTTGAATTATAGATGGTATGGGAAAGATTAAATAAGCCCCACTTCAATTCATGGAAATAAAATGCATGCTCAAAGAAACCCTTTCCATCCATAACAGCTTTATGATTCCATTATTCAGCTCATTTTATTTTCAATCTACTACCTTGTGCATAAGGGCTCACAGATAAGAATTTTATTTTAGTACAAGCAAAGAGAAATGTATTGAGGTGATCTAATCCATCTAGATTTTCATTTCAGAAAAGGGTTATCTATCTGTGCATCAAATAATCAAATAAGTGAGACAAGTCTATTACCTTTTCACTTAATGTGTCACTATGTGATGCATGCATTTTTCTTAATGCACACCAGATATCGTATTTTAAATGTTCTTGTAACTCCATTCCTTCAAAATCTACTTATTTACCATTACGAATTTTGCAACAGATACCGTTTCTACAGAATAGCTTTTAAAAATATAAATCTAAAAGCAACGTAACTTTTAACATTTTAAAGATAGTCCGGTCATTTATTTGCTGGGCCATGAGAAAACAAAACCAAACACATCTTTGGGCCTAGCAAGTGCGTAGAAAAAATATTACTGAAAAACAAATGCTGAGCAGTGATAAAGGATAAGTTTTTTTTTACATTTTTATCTGTTGGATTAATAAATAACAGAGAAGATATTGTCTGTATAGAGTAAAAAAGGAGAAAGTCTCTACCCAGTTTACCCATTAGCATGGATAATGATGGATTTTAATAGATTTTCAATAATGTAACATGGTAGATAAACAAGGAATTCTTTTTATAGTTCAGAGATAGATATAAACATAACCTCCTAATAAGTATTTCCCAGTTTTGAGGTAATTGCTTGACAGATTATACCATTATTAAACAAACAAACAAACAAGCATAAACCCAAACTCACTGCCATAGACTTTATTCTGATTCATAGAGACCCCCATTGGATTTCCAAGGCTGTAAATCTTTATGGAAGCAGATAACCTCATCTTTCTTTCAGAGTGACTGATAGGTCCAAACCACTGACTTTTTAGTGACCAGCCAAATGCCTTAACCACTACACCACCAGAGCTCCTTCTATACCAATATTAGATAGTATATTTTTGTTGTTATCCACTATAGTTAAATGAGAAAAAGATGAATTTATGGTATACATGCATCCATAATTTTCTGATTTTTTTATATAACCATCAATATAATTAATGATACTGCATTTCCTGTACGATAGATATTTGAGTTGATAATTTCATAACACAATAAATATTTTTTAAAAATACCATTAAATTATATTTTAAACAATTATGTAAATTTGCTTTAACAAAGTAGAGGTTACAAAGTTAGGCAACACTATAATTTTCCTTGAAAAATATTTATTTCTAGTTTATGGTAGAAAAATTCATTCAAAATTGAGATAGTTTGGCTTTTAAATCTAAGTTATCACATAGAATTTCATCTGTTCTAAAGAAAAATATTAACTCTCAATTTGGTAGTCCTTAATGTAATCTTTAAATGAGGTAATATTAAATATTTGTGACTAATTTTAAGCTATTTATTAATTTCTATTTTAATTATTCCTAAAATCATTGGAGAAATCCACACTTAACTGTCTTATTTAGATTTTCACTTGAGTAAGTACAAAAGGACTGCTTGAATTATGTTATCAAATATGTAAAATTATAGGGACACTTTGGAGTGGATCTGTAATGGCTTGTATTGTTTCCATTCAATTTTAAAAAGACAAGGAGTACGGTTAACAGGCTTGTAACTCTGAAGATTCTGGATAAATTGCAACAATACTACCCTAATATTCAGTTTTAGGAATTGTGTAATCCAAGCTTAACTTCTTTGAATACATAAGGATGAATAAAATATTTTTCTAAACATTTAATTAAGCAACACTTCTATGTCAAAGTGATTCTTACTAACTTGAATGCAAAAGTGAATGAGTGAAAGCATAAAAAGAGAAGGAAAGGTAAAACAAAAAGAAGATTGGTTTTACGGTTTTTGAAATTTAGAGAAAAATTTGCAGAAACTAATAATCCTGTTTAAATTATTTTCTGATTCATCAATAGAGCAAGCAGCAAAGTCATAACTTAAAAAAATGTTTAAGAAATAAACAAATTAAGTAGAAACTATCTGCTTTGAAAGACTCTTTTATTTTTTGTTTTCCTCTAAGAAGCAACGTTTAGATTTTTTTTTTCTTCATGTAGATATTGAAGTCCAAGGACAGTTTTTTTTTTTTTTTTTTGTCCCATACTGTTGCTAGGAGATGACTATTCATCTATCTGATATGATAAGATTACAAATCTTTTTTCTTTATTAAAAGTGGAAATTATGTATCTATGCAAATACACATTTTCTCTCAAGACTTAAAGCAAAAGATCTCTTACCTTATAACATTTTCTTGTATTTAAGCTTGAGTGGAAGAAAAACAGCAGAAGACTTTTCAAAAATTATACATGGTTTTGATCAGAGTTAGATAATGTTTTCTACCGAAGAAAATCTTTTAGAAATTGTTGTTGTTGTTGTTGTCATGTGCCCTCAAGTCAAACCCGACTCATAGAGACCCCTCCTTGGCTTTCCCAGGCTGTATCACTATGGAAGTAGATTGCCCCATCTTCCTTCTGAGGAGTGGCTGGTGGGTTTGAACCACCAGCCTTGTGGTGAGCAGTCAAGTGACTTAGGCACTACACTACCAGAGCTCCTTGAAGTCATTATTAAAGTACCGTAATAATTATTTAAAGAAAAATGGATAAAGATTCATTTATATTTTAAATACCAATTTATTAAATTGTATATTTGCTAAATATATATGCATCATAAGCAGTTATGAAGTGATTAATGGTTATATTCAATGAATAAATTTTCAGAAACTTAGCATTAGTTTCTTACCCAAAAATCTTTGTAGGACTTGTTCCCTATGCCATTGACAATCAGCTACCAAACACAAGGTGATTGACATTCTCATCTTCCTCATTAAATATTTGTGTAATATTGGACCTATTTTCCTAACTGTATCATGAAAAAGATCTCTAGATCTATCTCTAAATCTTCTTACTGACTGAAGTACACTTCAAAACTATGATATCAACATAAACAGAGACTTGTAATAATTTCAGGTAAAGGAGAGACAATCATAATCTGGGCCTGAATGGGTGAAACACTGGGAAAGGAGAATGTTTTATAACTTTAGATCTGTGTGTACGTATGCTGTTGTTATTGTATTTTAACAACAATTTCAATATAAGAATAGATTTTTAAAAAAATAATTCTGATTTTTAGGACATTGTAATCATTCATTTCAAGTTTTACTTCCCTCTTACCCATTCTATTAGTATTTCTAAGTTCCTTTATTTTACTGTTAAAGATATTACACATACAAGATCAATTTTGGTAATCTGCATTGCTTTTCTTAACTGTATTTACATCTACTATGCTAGTAGTTGTTAGTTGCCATCAAGTCAGCTCTGATCTGTGGTAACCCCATGTACAAGAGAACAAAGCGTTACCTAGTCCTACTCCATTTTCATGTTGTGGCCATTATGTATTTTGAGTGCTTTCCAACCTAGGAGACTTCTTTTCCAGTATTATATTGGACAGTATTCTGTTGTGATCCATGGCATTTTAATTGGCTGACAATCATTAGAACACTGGACTTTTCTTTCTTGTTTGTCTTAGTTTGGAAGTTCTGCTGAGATCTGTCTACCATGGGCGACCCTGATAATATATAAAATACTGGTGTTATAGCTTCCAGTATCATAGCATCACACAAGCCACCATAGTACGACAAACTGACAGCTAGGGGTGGGCATGTATTATAATTTTATTATAATTTCAAAAAAATCTTTCTGTAAGAAATAAGGGGAAACACTTGAAGCAAGAGCAAAATCACATCCTCTGTCTAAATGTAACAAAAATTTGCTACATGTAGGGAAAAAAATAGCCACACCAATTAATAAGAGATTACCAGAGCAGTTCTGGTGGTGCAGTGCCTAAGGCATTTGACTACTAACCAGAAGGATGGCAGTTCAAACCCACCAGTCACCCCACGAGAGGAAGATGAGGCAATCTACTGCCTTAAAGATTTACTGCCTTGGAAACCCAACTGGGTTCACTGTGAGTCAGAATCAACTCAAGGGCAGTGAGTTTATGGGGGGAGATTGGAGAAAGTCAAAATCAAATTCAAGGAGTGATGCTGCTAGGAGTAAGTGCCACAAATGTGTGTAGAGATATATAAGAGAGAAGAAATGAGACAAATTCTAGCTTAACAACACTTTGATAAGAGAAATTAGAAGAGGGTCTTTTAAAGTAACTTTTTTTTTTCTGGTTAGACATTTTTACAGAAAATTTGCAAAATTTGTAGGCAAACAAGGCAATACATTTATAGAGTTAGAATTGACTTTTTTTTTTTAAGTTTTGGAGATATGTCATTGGTATTTAGTATGGAACTTCTAAGTAAATCAAAAAGACTAATGTATACTGTAAAAAAAGCTATTTGGATACAATTTTTTTTTTTTTTTTTTTAATTTATAACAGATTATGGTTATATAAGGAGCTCTGGTAGTATAGTGCCTAAGGCACTTGACTACTAAACAGAAGGTTGGCGGTTCAAACCCACCAGCCACTCCTTGGAAGGAAGGTTGGGCAATCCTACTTCCATAGTGATACTGCCTCGGAAACCCAAGGAGGGGTCGCTATGAGTCGGGCCGACTCGACAGCACATAACAACAACAACAACAACAACATGGTTATATAATGTATATTTTTCTTATGTAATTTTTGAATGACTTTATGTTGTCAAGGCAATAAAATAATAAATAGTGCTATCTACTCCAAACAGTGATTTTAATTCACTTAGTATTCTAATGTAATACTTTGATAGTTTTAATCACATTGAATGTAATATTTAGATGGCCTGATGCTTTTTAATTACTTCAACATTAAGACACATGTGTGTTATAAAAACGCTTTTATTTGAATTTGCTATTTTTTCCCATTCGATGGAGTAATAACTAATACTTAAGAACTCATAATGTGTCAACTAAGTATTAATTCCCATTTTGCAGATGAGAAAACTGAGTAACAAAGATGCGCTAAAGGTCACGTTGTTGTTGTTATGTGCCCTCGAGTCGGACCCAACTCATAGAGACCCCTCCTTAGGTTTTTGACGCAGTATCACTACAGAAGTAGATTGCCCCATCTTCCTTGCGAGGAGTGGCTGGTGGGTTTAAACCGCCAGTGAACGGTAAAGCACCACATGCACCCACCCATGTGGCTTGTGCAACCATGGTTTTAACATTACCCAACTTGATGGCACACACAACAATGTGCTGCATCTCATGTGATTCTATTCTTTACGAGATACTGGAATCATAATCTTTCAGAGCCACAATACAGAATGTATGAATTTTTTCCTAAATTTTGCAACATCTCTACATTAAATCTAGAATTTTTCAAAAGGCATATTTAAAACAATTCCATTGTAAAAAAAAATCAACTTTTATTTTTGTAGGAAAATATCAACATTTGTCATATTATGATGAGGAACATACATTTCTTATCTAAATAAAATTTTGTATTTGAGATTGGAAATACTCATGTTAAGAATATTTTGCTATCATGATTAAACATCAATGGGAACATTTCTGTTTTATTTTGTTCTTGTCGTTGCTATTGTTGTTATCATTCTTCAGATATAAACATATTTTTTCCCCTGGAAAAAGGCAATTACTTGTCTGTGGACAGGAGAATGTTTCCAGTTGGTCCTTGGATTCCAATACTAATGTGTTACAATAATTAATTGTACCATGCAGAGTGCTAACTTAGCATATTACAGTTCTCTCTTATTTTCAAGAGTTACTATTTCCTTTCTTTGGGGAAAAAAATAACATTTTTCTTCCAACATACTGCATAGCACTTTACTGTTGTATTTTTAACATTGAAAAGTCAACATTTTTGCTAGCTTTCTTTGTATTACACTAATATATAAATATCTACATTGTAAAATTTACTGATGGTGTAATTTCCAATACTAATAGTCTTGTAAAATGCATTTTAAAGTTTCCAGACTAGGTTTTTGTAAATAATATATGAAGAAAAATAATGAGTTAAAAACATAATTGCATCATAAAAACACCAAACTCGCTGCCATAGAGTCTAATCTGACTCATATAGTGACCCCCCCATTAGGTTTCCGAGGCTGTGAATCTTTATGGAAGTAGATCCCCTCATCTTCTTTTCTGGTGGGTATGAACTGCTGACCTTCTGGGTAGCAGCCAAATGCCTTATCCAATATGCCACCAGAGCTTCTTAATTGCATCATGGTTATTTGTTTTTTTGAGTGTTTTGAGCCATATTACCATAGATGAAGCCCCATCTATACAAATTCCAAAATGAGTCTTACGATGTTTGCTAGATTTTTCATGTAAACTCATTAGCTTTTGTCATTGGGCATTTTACATAACACAGAAATTGATCAATTACTAGTCTTCTATAACATGAAGCAAAAGTGCTAATAATTGACCTTTCCCTTAACATCAATAGACTCAAAGCCTTCAACAAAACTGGGCTTTTCATTTCTTTACTAAGTGATATTTAATGTTGTATGCCAATTTTATTATTATTATTATTTTGTGCCATCAAGTCAATTCCAACTCATAGTGACCTTGTAAAACAGAGTAGAACTGCATCATAGTGTTTCCTGTGCTGTAATACTTATGGGAGCACATCACCAGGCCCTTTCTCCCACAGAACTGCTAGCAGATTTGAACCACTGACATTTTAATTAGCCGCTGAGTGTGTAGCCATTGTGCCACCCTTCTCTAAGTAATACTATTGTATAGTGGCATTTCTACTTTCTTTTTCTGCTTCAACATTAAGAATTTTCTGAAAACATTCTCATTCACTTTCAAATATTTCAAAATATTAATAACAATAGCAATTAATAGTATTGTGTTCTTAATATATATAAGGTAATATTCTAAATAATTTCTATTATTATCTTATTGAATTTCCTCAAAAACCTGATGTGATTGATATTGAGTAACTTCCCCAAGGTTACAGAACTAGTATGTAGAGAAGCCAGGCTTCAAACCCAAGTCTTCAGAGTCCATATTTTTCCCCATGGCTTCTCTAAATGATTCAGCTCTAGAATGTGACTTCATTTTCTGCACTATTAATTTAAAATCTTTGTAAGAAGCAAATTGAACCTTAGCTGATATTTGACCTTATTATAAAAAGCTTTAACTAGTCTTTATTATGCTGACACCAGCCTTCTAAAATAAGAGTTCTAACTTTATCATACAGTTTGAATGTTTCATTGCAATATGACATTTTAGATTTTGCAGAATAATTGCTATGCTATTTTATTTGAATTGCCATTTATAACATATACTAGAATGGGAAATTCTTCTTTCAAACTTAATATCAGATAGCTCTTTTATAATGAATCTTGGGATTTTAAATATTTGGTTCTGTCATTATTATTATTATTTTGTCATTGATGGTACATACACTACTATGTTAACACAACTTAGTCTGATCCAAGCAGTCATATTGCTGTATGTATTATTATATTTTCACATGTTGAATTTATTTATTGTGGGAAGAAAGAACCTAGGTGGCATACCGTTAAGTGCTTGACTGGTAAACGTAATGCTGGCAGTTTGAATCCACCCAGCACCTCTGATGCAAAAAGACCTGATGATCTTCTGCCATAAAGATAATAGCTTAGAAAACTCTGTGGGATGGTGCTACTCTGTCATGTGGGGTTGCTGAGTTGAGATTGACTCGACTCCATGGTACTTAACAATACTACATTGTCGGAAGAAGTGGGAAAAGATAGTGTTGAAACAAATCTAATGGATTTTCAGAAATTTCAAAATATGGAAGAACACTGTAAAAATAACAGTAAACATCTTCTAAAAGTATCCAGCATAGAATAGTTTATAATAGCTTCCAGTTATTCATTTGGCAGCTCTTCAAAACTGTGATCCTGTTTGAGAGACAGTCTTTACTACCTGATCCTGCTATCGTACTGCAAAGTTATTCTTTAGTGTTCTCTTCGTCTTACCCTAAGCTTCTTGTCTTTTGTTAGCTGTAGGTTGGATCATGACCTACAGCATGCATGGCCTGTCCAGTTTAAGACTTTATCTGAATACTTTACTGTAGAGAAATAATTTACACATACGGATCAAAATTCAGTGGCTGTGCTAGGACACACAAATTGAGAATCCCAGGGCTCAGGAAATATGATGTGTTCAGAGATTCTTATGCTATATAGTGATATGGGCTTAAATTAAACTGGGAGGCTACTAAATTATAGTGAATTATCTTCTTACCCACCCCACCCCACCCCACCCCCCAAAAAATGAAACCAAACAGCTGCTGTTGAGTCAATTTCAACTCTTGGTAATTCCATGTGTGTCAGAGTATAACTGCTCAATAGGGGTTTCCATGGCTGATTTTTCTGAAGTAGATTAAAAGTCATTTGTTTTGAGGTGCCTCTGGAGTGGACTCAAACCTCCAAACTTTTGGTTAGCAGATGAGTGTATTAATCCTTTGCATCACTCAGGGACTCCAATAGTGAATGGCGAATTGGGAGTCTTTAAAGTCTTAAAAAGCAAAGATGTATTATGTAGTATGTAACAATACAAGTGCACTTTGAGGACTAAGACACGCCAGCCCAAGCTGATTCCAGTGAGGTAGAGGTCAGACATGCAGCCACCCTCCAACCCTTTTACCAATTCTGACACCAACCTCCCCTCCCATGGCACTCTACTCCCTGCTGGGTTCAATAATTCATTGCAATGGGCACACAGAACTCATAGAAAATACCCACATTTTTGAGCTTATTAGGAAGTAACATGTTACTCTGTTATTATGCAGTTTCAACAACACTCAGGATACAGTTCTTCAGTCAGGACAGCTTCTTTTCAAATGAGCCCCACGAATGCTTCTCTCAGGCCTCAGCCTCCGTCCTGTTTGGGCCAACATTACAAAGCACCTTTAGCTTTGCCAACAGGCACCCAAACATATACCCTACTCTGGTAGCAAGCCTCCTACCCAAACACTTAACTTCTTCACTCCATGGGCTAGGAAGCCTGCTTCTCTGTCTCATGCTAGTACCTGTACCATCTATGTCTTGTCTCACTGCAAGGACCTTGGGCCCAAGGACTGTTCCACTACCAGTTGTTTTTCCCTTGATGGCTGTAAGATCCCCCTTTCTGCCTCTGGGATGCCTGATTTTAAACCTAGCTGATGGCAAAACTGACCTATCCCCTTATAAGTTTTCTTTACACCTTCTTTGTATGGTCCCATCCTTACAAGGTGCCATGTACCTTATTTACATTATTAGCAAGCTATTGAATACCTTGGTGGGACCCAAGCACCTTATATTTGTATAGTTCTTCCCTGTCATCTGGTGGGAGTCACAAAGACCATGGCTAGCAAAGCCATATTAAGTAATTCACTGCACCACAGCCACACTCAGGTTTTGCATCATAATTGTTCTGAAATACAAAGAATATCTATAGACATAGGGAAGAATCACTTTCTTTATGATGGTTGTGGTTGTCCTCTAAAAATCTATGCTCACTTAAGATGGGCAAATAGAAAGTAAAGAAGTTCCCTGATGAAAACTAGGAAGGGTGATTAAATGAGCACATACATTCTTGGGAGGTTTTTCTGTTGTTGTTGTTGTGGTCAGTTGGTCTTCTCACTTCACTTTTTATTGTGTTTCATGCTACCCACAAAAACTCATCCATCTGCGAGGCTGCTGGGTTCCTATTTCTAGAGTAATAAGAGAGCCACCCACATTCCTAAAAGTGAGTTCACAGTTTTCTTCTTTATATAAGATCAAGGGGCCCAAGAATCCTAAAAATATGTTAAAATTTACGATGTGATTAAATTCTCTCATTATGTCTTATCGCCTTAAAACCAAAAAACAAACTCACTGCCATCGAGTTGATTCAACTCATAGCAACCCCTCCTTGGATTTCTGAGGCAATAAGTGTAGTGCCTAAGACACTTGATTGCTAACCAGAGGGTTGGTGGTTCAAATCCACCAGCCACTCCTCGGAAGGAATGTTGGGCAATCTACTTCCGTAGTGATACTGCCTCGGAAACCCAAGGAGGGGTCGCTATGAGTCGGGTCCGACTTGAGGGCACATAACAACAGTAACAACAAACTCTACAGAAGTAGATTGCCCAATCTTCCTTCCGAGGAGTGGCTGGTGGGTTTGAATCGCCAGCTTTCTGGTTAGCAGTCAAGTGCTTTAGGCACTATGCTACCAGAGCTCCAGGAGCTCCCTTTAGAGGGTAGCGAATATACAATTTGTATTCTATGAACTTCCTTACCAACTACGTATTTTTAAAGTATAAATTTAAAGGATAAAATTAATTACTTTGAAGTTTACATTTTGTGAATTCAAATATCTATGCACTAGATTTTTTTGATGATTTGATATTGGTGGCCTTTTTTTATTTTTTTAGCTCACTTATATTCTAAAGTTTTGGTAAAGTGTTATCAATATTAGTTGTCTTTATTCATTTATTCTGTGTTTTTTATCGATGTGTATTGCTATTTGTAGTTGGTATAGAGCTTGCAAGGAAACTCCGTGCAACATGTTTATGAAGTGAATGGACTTATTTTTAGTGGTTTTTTTTTTTTTTTTTCCCTCTGCCACTTGTCTTCTTTAGGTACTTGATGTTCCTAAACTCCCTTTATTCTCTATGGAACTCTAGAAGAGTAATAAATCAGGAATCAAACTGAATTCGAATACTGACTTTATCATTTCCTAACTGTGCTCATAGGAACAATCTTTTTTAATTTCTCTGTACCTTAATTTCTATATGTACAAAATAAGAATATTGATAGTATCCATTTTATAGTAAATGTTTGAAAATTATTAGTTATCAATATTACCCTCAACACTTTGAGATTCACTGAAATGCAAAAAAGTGATTTAGATACCTTGTGATGAGTCACCTCTTAATTTATATAATACTACTAATAATAATGAAAACTTTTCTGCAAGGGAGAAACCTCAAATGCCAATATTTAAAGTCTCAAACAGAAAAGGGAGGATGAGCTTGGGAGATGAAGTTGGGGGCCCCAAAGCTCTGAATTAATGCCTTAGAAATGTGACAATGTAATTCACCTCCATGTTAGTAAACTTCTTAGATTGTGTTGAATTATTTTATGATCTGATTCTCTCTTGAAACTCAGAGAACAATTTCAACCTCCAATTTTGATCGTTGTGTTGCCATTAAGTTGATATTCCATTCATGGTGACCCCATGCATAAAAGAACTAAACACTGTCTATGTCATCCCCATAACTGATTGAGGATTGGACCTGCGATCACAGGGTTTTCATTGGTTGATGTTTAGAAGTAGATCACCAGGTCATTCTTACTCTTTCTTAGTCTCCAATCAACCCTGAAGCCTGTTCAACATCACAGTCACACCTAAGTCTCCCATGACAGAAGGGCGGTGGCTCCACATGAGGTACATTGGCCAAAACTGAGCCCAGGTCCCCTGCAAGGAAGGAGAAAATTCTACCACTTAACCATCAATACCCTCCAATCTTTGTTTACCAGTTGCCATCAAGACAATTCCAACTTATATGATGCCATGTGTCTCAGAGTAGAACTGTGATCTGTATGGTTTTCAAGGACTTTTTTTTGTTTTATTTTTCTGAAGTAGATCTTAAGAAAATTGTCTTTGACTTTCTTTTGAGCCTTCTCCGGGTAAACTTGATCAGCCAACCTTTCAGTTAGAAGCACAACCAGGGACTCCCTACATCTTTGGTGTCATTGTTATGTGCCGTCAAGTTGGACCAGACCCGTAGCGACCCCTCCTTGGGTTTCTGAGACAGTATCACTATGGAAGTAGACTGTCCTATCTTCCTTCCAAGGAGTGAGTGGCTGGTGGGTTTGAACCACCAGCCTTCTGGTTAACAGTCAAGTTCATTAGGCACTACGCTATTTGAATTCTAAGAAGTCAGTTGCCATTCCTTATCTGTGCTGCTGTACGGCATTGCTCACCTCTTTAAGTCCTCTTACCAGAGATTCAGTACAAGTCATCATTTCTTCTCATCGATGATACAGGCACAACCTCTGGCTGATTCTTTTGACAGTAGCTTTTCCTCTTCCAGTACCTCATTCACAATTTGATCCCAATTATCTTCCTAAAACAAGAGACTGATCTTGTTAACCATCTACTTCAAATCTTTTATTGTTTCTCTTCAGGTTAAATTCACAGTATTTTGTATAGTGTAAATGTCCCTGACCTGGGTGCTTCTGTTAATAAATTGTTAAACACTGCCTGGAATGTTGCTTTAAAAACCTTAGGCTCACATTAGGCTGTGAGGAGGCTCTCTGAGAATGGTGCTGTGATCTGTTAAAGAGAGCCTGCCTGTAGCAGGAGCCAGGAGGTGGCCATGCTGCATAGGGCATATTTACTGCCTCTCATCTGACCTCTCCTAATTCTCCAAAATTCTTCTTACCACTTCCTCTTATTTGTTTGAGTCTACTAAGCACTTCAGCATCCTCTGTGTCTCACAGTTATTTCTTCTTGAGAGTGAGTTTTTCTTTATTTGCTTGGTTAACTTTTTTCTCACCTTCAAATTTCAAGTAACATTTCCTTTTTCCCAAGTAGCTTTCCTGATATCTTTTCCCCCACTGTGGCTCTTCTATGTGCAGGAATTACCATCGATATCAGCACTTCCTAGCTTGCATTATAATTGCAGGATTTTTTTTTTTTTCCTGTATCTCCAAAGAGAGCTTGATCTGGTTTTATCCAAACAAAATGTTTTGCACTTAATAAAAACAGGTATGTTCTGGTTACCTGGTGCCACTCTGATAAGAATATACCACAAATGGGATGGCTTTAATAAACAGGAGTTTATTCTTATAATTTGGAGGCTTTAAGTCTGAGTCCAAAGTGCCAAGCCCTAGGGGCTAGGTGAAAGCCCCTCAGCCTTGGGCTTCAGCTCTGCCTACCGCTCCCGGCCTACTGGAGCTAGAGGCGTTTCTTCACTGAGAGAGCTGCTGGCTGCTGAGGCTGACAAGCCTAAGGTTGACATGTAAAAATGTGCAGTCCCGGCGTTGCCAAACCACAGGGCAGGCCATTAATTCAAGTCCATTGTAAGTCCCAAGGTCAACAGAGCATGGCAGGCTGCTGAACAATGACATGGCTACATGCAGGGTCCAAGCGTGCCATATGCTAGAGACCATTCCCAAAGCTTCTTCTTATATATGGGAAGCAGACCACATACCCAAAGCAGCTACTCAGCTGTTTGTGGTAGATCCCACCATGGAGTTGATTGCCAGTCTCATCATGGGGAATAACTACCACCAGCTGCCCAGCCACTCAACCAGTCCTAGCCAAGTTGACACACAAACATAACCACCACAGGTGTATTTGATAAGTGAACAATTTGATTTGTTTCTCACATATGTGTATCCATATGTAAATTTCACAAATTATTTTCTGTAGCAGGGAGAGAACCAATCAGAATCAGCAAGAGAGAATCTGAAAGTGCTGTTGCCCACAGAGTACCTCTGCTCCCTTCTTCCCCCAGGTGAAAATACCCACAGGAGTGAATAAGGCCACCCCTCTGCTATGATGTTAGATCCATATGTATCCACAATTATACAAATAGCCAATCTTGAACTTTTCTTCCTGCTACTAATCCTAAAGTAAAGTATCTAATCCAAAAAATTGTTCTGGATCTGTAGTAGACCTATTGGGCTCAAAAGCAACAAACATCAAATGTCAAAATGCCTATGCTAAGTTAGGGACATTTATATGAGTTTTTAGCATGACCTACAAAAAACAAAATATATTTAGACCTGAGATGAGTTTGAGCATAGAAGAACATTCAACCTTCTGATGTATCCAGGTGTCTGTTTTTCACAAGAATTAAAAATCTGCAAAGGACAAAACTCTAATTTAATAATTGCCTTCCAGTACAGATTTATACCTAGAAAAATTCCTGGCTATTGCTGCTGGACCTGGAAAGGCAAATTAAGGCTATTTTAAAGCTTATGAGAGAGGTAAAAATGAGCCTTCCACTCTACTTGTTAATTGGGATTGATCCTTAATGAAAAAGTTAACTTTTAATGGATTTAATTGGAATTTATAGCCCAAAGCACTAAACATAGGTAATTAGTGATGCCGTGCTATCTATCATCATTTAGGCTATTAAAAGCATGCCAGGTAGGTACTAAATCTCTATATGCACTAAATTATGTCATTTTCTCACTGAAAAGCTGTTAACTATAACCTAACAGTTTATCCAGAGGTTACCTTCTACTAAGGATTATTTGTGTTTATCATGAGAAAGATGCCTTTAATCTGAGTTAAACAGACCAGTTCTATTCTGAACAATGTTTTCATTGTCTTTGCTAAGGGGCTGGAAAAAAAAAAGATATTTATGTGAATCTATTCACTTCTTTGTCTCCTTGTAAGTTAGTGCTTCTGGGCTTTCAAGTATTGATGACTTTGAACTTATGACACTATTTTCCTGTTACACATCTGAAAAAGGAGCAGTACCCTAGTGAGTGTTTTATTCCTTAGCTGAACCCTTTTGAGATTCCTTACAGAAGAGAGGAATACAATTGGGAAGTTACATTTCAAATGTTGAAAGCAGTGGTAAGACTAGCACTATTTCTAATTGCACAAATCTTAAGTATAATGATGCCTTACATTTTAGTGGTGCAGAAAATAATGAAAGGCTGATGCTGCTGATTAATATCATCACATATTAATAACAGCTAATTAATTTTCAATGGAAGCATTACAGCTGGATTATATGATCTTTGCATAAATTTTATTACAATAAAAAGGATCTGCATGGTAATACATTTTTTTTTTTTTTTGCCTTTTAATCTTTATCGGTAATTAATTCACTTACCGGAATACTGTGCCTATTTACAGAAACTTTGTGCCTGCATCAATTAAAAATAATAATAATAATAAAAAAGAAAAACACCTCACTGCTGTTTAGTTGATTTTGACTCATAGCGACCCCTCCTTGGGTTTCCTTGGGGTTCTGAGGAGGTATCTCTACAGAAGTAGATTGCCCAGTCTTCCTTCTGAGGAGTGGCTGGTGGGTTTGAACTATCCACCTTCTGGTTAGCAGTCCAATGCCTTAGGCACTATGTGAGAGCTAAGCTTTCTTCTTTTTAGTCTGAGCATTACATGGTTTGACATAAAAGCATACAGCAGGTAATATGTGTTGTCATTTGCTGGAATAGTCAACAAAGAGTATGTATGTTTTATAGTAGAAAAGCAATATTTTATTATTTATTAAAATCCCAAGAAATTTAAAAGGGTTTAGAATTGAATGTCATTGGCTAGTTAAATATTTAAATGTATTACTGAGAAGAAGTATTAAAGAAAATAAAGAAACAAGTAATCATACAATGAATGCTTAGCCTCAAAAATCTGAAAATTAAAGACATATTCATAAATGTAAGATACCAGTACTCTTGAAAACAGAGAACCCCCCAATGCTGATAATTTGATTCCTACTCATCATGACCCTAGGATAGAATAGAACTCCCCCTACAGGGTTTTCAATGCTATCATGTTTATGGATGCAGACTGCTGCATCTTTCTCCCATGGGGCAACTGGTGGGCTTGAAACAATGAATCTTAAATTAGAGGCTGAGCGCTTGAACCACTGTGTCACCAGCACTCCTTAAGAACAGAGAAGATCCCCAAAATCTTATCACTTAATTAATTGATTAATTTAATTTAACACAATACAGAGTTCACCTTTTGATCATCTGGTCGACAGCGATATTATGACTACTTTCCTTCAAGGAAAACAGTACTTAGAACAGTAGTGATGTAATATCTATAAATCAAATGTACCCCTGTATAGGGAGCTCTGGTGGCATAGTGCCGAAGGCATTTGATTGCTAACCAGAAGGCTGGCGGTTCAAACCCACTGGAAGGAAGATTAGGCAATTTACTTCCATAGAGATACGGTCTTAGAAACCCAAGGGAGCACACTATGTAATGATGAGTTTTTAGAAGCCACATGGAAGTTTCAATCCTCTCAAGTTTGCCAGCGTTGTAAGGCTTGAATAATTACTTGGTATAGGCAGTGGGATTTGTACAAATGGTTGTTTGGTACAGAGTGTTTTGAACCCCAAGTACCACAGTTTGCCATGGATAACCAGGGTGGAGGGAGATCCAGAAGTCTCTGGAATTCCTCTGATATGCTTTTCTAACTATAGCTACAGCTTTGAAAGAATGCTGGATAGATTGCAGACCTTCTCACTTTTAACTTTAGAGTCAGTTCTGATTCTTCCACCAGACTTTGTGTAATGAAAGCAAATCTGTGAATTACCATCAGGCTATTACAAAAACCTTTATTTCGGCCACCCCATACTCAGTTGTGCTAGCTGTCTGATTGCTTGTTTAAGGAAATATGCTTTTTGATATCTTCCTAAAATAGATTTTACTTTAATAAAACACCAGGATTTTTATATAAATCATTACATCTAAGAAATAATAAACAACAGCAAGAAATAATAACTGACAAATAAATAAATAAATAAAAATTTAAGAAGTTGATAAAATAGAACATAGTAACTCTATGTAACTCTGAAAGTCTTAAACATTTTCTGTGGAGATTTCTATGCATATCAGATATGTCAGTAGTAGTAATATTGATATAATTGTGTGTTATGTGTTATAATTCATAAAGTATTTTTCATATTATGTACCTTCACAATAAAATGTGAAGATACATAATATAGGTATGTTTTTCATAATAGTCATGATTCCATTTTACAAATGAAGAAACTGTAAGTAGTTATTTGAGGTCAGCAGTCTCCAAGAACACTGCATTCTCCTCTGAATTACCATTGTTCCCAGGGCTTTGTGACATGAATGTAGACAGAGGTAGCTTCCCACTTGGATTACCTTGAAATTAACATGCTAGAAATTGAACTCACTAACCTGCTCTGTGCACATACTCCTTATCCTTGATACTTTCTCACATTTAATAGTACCGATATCCCTTCAATCATCCAAGCTGGAAACCTGCAACTTCTTAGAAAAGCCAATATCCCTCGTGCCCATACCCTACTAATCATCTCCCAAGGACTAATCTCTAATTAATTTTTTATGATCTCTCTTCCTCTGTATTTGTCTTGTCACCATCTTTGGTCTGGTGACGATCACCCAGCTTTTGCCCTGTTGCAGTATTCCCAAAGTTGATTTAAATCTTGACCTCTTTTCCCACACACTTGTAATTTGTCCTTCACAAAGGTTCCAGGGTGATCTTTCTAAAGCACAAATCTGATCAAATAATGCCCATAATTAATACCTTTCAAGGTCTCCCTGTCCAAATGCATCACTTTGGCTCAAAAGTACCCCAAGAACCACTGTCTCTTAGCTTCCTCAGGCATCTCTCCCATGGATCCCACTTTAACATTGTGTCTTATTAATATTAAGCATGTCATGGTCTTAGTCACACAACATGGCTTTTTTCTTGTAATTTTCTTCACCAGAGAAGAACACAAATGATTTGAGGGTGCTTCTGAACAAGTGTTTTCTAAGCACGTGTATATATACAGAAGATGTTTGAAATATCCTAGGAAAGGATCATGGGAAGCATTTGAGGCTTATAAGCCTAATATTTGAAAAAATGCTATAATATGTGAGCAACTTAACTGCAGGGACATGTAATCATGAATAGCCTAATCTGAATTTTAAACCGGGAATAGAATCCACTGCCATTGAGTCGATTCCAACTCATAGCACCACTAGAGGACATACTATAATTGCCAGATAATGTTTCTAAGGCTGTAAATATTTAAGGAAGCCTTGGAGATCCAATGGGGGTTCTTATGAGTCAGAATCAACTTGATGGCAATGGATTTGGTTCTTTTGACTTTAGGTTTCAGAGTAGAAACTTTGTGCTAAGTCTATCATGCTATAACCCTTGATGAAAATACAAAGTTTTAGAATCCCATGAAGGATCTTTTCTTTCTTAACACCTGATGAAATAACAAAAGTATGTTTTATACTCTTAAGTTGAGAAATTAATCATTTTTCTACCCTGTATATATATATCCCTCCCTCTACTACCCCATGCCATTGATTCAATTGGTGGAGGGCCGTGTGGTAGCTTTGTGTACATAGAAATAATGTATGAAAATTTTGTCAGTTAATATTTCAAAATATATTCCTTTGCATTTCTTATGAAAAAAAAAAATTCTAATCATCACTTTTTTTTTTATCCAGAGTGTGTTATTTCCATAGGAAAATAAGTCTATTTTGATATATTTTAACTTATGTAACTTATACTTTTGGATTAATTTTATCTTCCACTCTTAGAATGATAGCTTTTTCTTTTGTCTTGTTTATGTCAGGTTAAAAAAAAAGTAGCTTCATCAGCTAAGTAGAAAATTAAGATGATTTAAAATGTGAACTCATATTAACAAAAAAGAAAGCACTGTTTATAATTCATATTTAGGCTAAAAACAAACCTTATAAGATAGAGAGAATCAAATGTGTCAAGATAGTGCAAATATGTTTCCACAGAACCTCTGAAAGAAATTTTAGAGTTGTTAGTTTCATCTAATAAATACTAACTCTAGAAAGTATGTTTTATTATATATATTATGGGGAATGTGAGTGAAGTGTTAGCAAGTCTGTCCTTTATTCTTGGGACTATTTTTGATTATGGAATGTTTGTGTATTTTACA
>NW_006921817.1:5142333-5172590 GCF_000298275.1 Orycteropus afer afer | reverse complement strand
AATAATATCCCATGAAGCCTTCTTAAAACCAAACCATGTTGTTGTTGTTATGTGCCCTCGAGTTGGACCTGACTTAGCGACCCCTCCATGGGTTTTGGAGGCAGTATCAGTACGGAAGTAGATTGCCCAACTTTCCTTCCGAGGAGTGGCTAGTGGGTTTGAGCAGCCAGCCTTCTAGCTAGCAGTCAAGTGCCTTAGGCACTACGCTACCAGAGCTCCATATATATATATATATGTATATATTACTAGATTGATTATATTCTTGAGATACCAGAGATCTTTATGTTTCTAAAGAATGTGCTGTATTCCACTTATCTCCCAATATAATACTTTTATAATCACTATTTCATACCTAGAAAATAATTTAATCTATATTCAAAATTATACTTTTAAATTCAGCTGGTAGGCTCAAATAAGCAAAGTTAAATTGAACCATAATTATATTCTTAGTGATTATTGTAATTAAATCCATTCTGTGTTTTACTTGTGAATTACTTGACATTGAGGCCACACTAACAAAATTTCTGCGAGTATGAAAGTTTGGGAGCAAATTAATTTTTCAAAACACTACTGGCAATTTAATACTCATATTAATTGATATTTAACTTTATGCTGTGAAATTGTTTCCTGAAAAATTAATTACCTTATCCTCCATTTGGGTTAATTTTGAAGCAATACAACTTTAAATTAAAAGTGTAAATGGTTTTGATTTAATTACATTGTGATATTAATAATGTAGGTAAGTTTCTCCTAATAAAGATACCCATAATCAAACACTATTTTCCCAAAAGATTCTTAGAATATTTTTTTCTCTATTTTGGAGTGGAATGCTTGGGTATGTAAGTAGAAAATGAAAATGTATTAATAAGAAAGTTACCAGTGGGATTCCAATTAAAAGTCAGAATAAAAATTTGGACAATCATTAGATTATTTGCTTAATATGAATATAAGATTTAGTAACAGAGAGATTATCAAATTACTTTATGTATGTTAAATATTGGTAATGAAGTTAAAATAAATGATTCTATAAAACACATCACATACAATAATAAGTAGGATTTATAAAGAAGATGTGTTATTATCTTTAAGAGAGGTAGGGTTTTGATATTTCTTTTTTGTAATTTTCCTCTTCTGAGAAAGTTTAGTGTGGAATTCAGCTGAAGTTTGACCCAATGCTACAATATCTCTTCTTTTAAAAAGTATATTTCATTTATGTATATAATAGAAAATGTCTTGCTATTTAACTAAGATAATAATCTTTAAGTACCTAGAAATATGACTCAACAAACCATATATACAATATGAATCACAGTTTTCTAATAATAGTTGTTTTAAATCATTCTTATGCTTTAGTAATATACTGTCTTTACCTGAATGAGGATATTTAAAGTTAGTCCAAAGACATCAAAACACATAATATTTAACTTAAAACTATCTTCTAATGTATTTATTGGACAATTATTTATGATGAATAATCATTAAGTTCATAAATTGAATATTTATATTCCCTACTTAAGGGTCTTCTACAATTATATTTGTTTTAAACATTTTATAGTTTATCTCTTTCAGTTAACCTTTTACTAAATTATGACAGAGAAATTTTATCCAATATATCAAATACAAAATTAATGTACCATTTATAGAAAACTCAAAAGCTTTATAAAACTTTATTTTTATATTGAGAGATAATGATCATACATGAGTCAGGCCAGGACAGAGTATCTTGGACTTACAATATTTTCCCCAAGTAGGTTTTAACCACATAGTCTCTGAAGAATGTCTAAAATTTAAAAGCATGGGATATTATAATACTTAGCTTAAGTTACAATCAACAAATATGTAAAATTAGTCATTAAAGTACTATTCTACATTACTATATACTCAACAAAACAAATACATAATTCACTTAAGATCAAATACTTCACCAAAAGAAAATCAATTCAGCTTTGTTCACTTTTGTTAAGGATTTGAATATCTTAAAGTAATTTACTTTACCAACGTCATTGGTAACAAGACTGTATACATCACTCGGTTGGCCTACCATTTAATAATTGTGTGTGTTTATATTCTGTGTGTTTGTGAGTATTGCTATAACAATGCTTGCAAGCAGTCATCTGAGACAGAATAATTGTCTCTATTCTCCTAAAGCAACAGAGGAAGGACATTTAGAAATGGAAGGAGGATATGCATTGTGTGACTAATTGACTCCCTGAACAACCACAATCTTTGTGTGAGACCAGAAATGTCTAGTACCTGGCTACTACTACTAAACAGAAGTATCCTGAAAATATTACCTTGAGATAATCCTTAAACCCTTAAGCAATAATATCCCATGAAGCCTTCTTAAAACCAAACCATGTTGTTGTTGTTATGTGCCCTCGAGTTGGACCTGACTTAGCGACCCCTCCATGGGTTTCGGAGGCAGTATCAGTACGGAAGTAGATTGCCCAACTTTCCTTCCGAGGAGTGGCTAGTGGGTTTGAGCGGCCAGCCTTCTAGCTAGCAGTCAAGTGCCTTAGGCACTACGCTACCAGAGCTCCTAAAACCAAACCATAGTTTAGCTTAATTTGTAAAAACAGTCTGCCTTGAGCATTAAGCTCTCTTTAGATCTATATGACAAATTGACAAGAACTCAAAAGATTATAATCATGGAAGACAGTGAGTTTATGTTAATAGGGAAGAAATAATTTAGAAAAAGGGGTTAAGAATGGTTACATAATTCAAAGAATGAAATCAATGTCACTGAATTGTGCATTTATAAACTGTTGAGTTGGTGTATGTTTTGCTGTGTATAACCTTAACAATATCAAAAATAAAATAAAATTAAATTTTGTACTATGAATCTTGAATCTACATATTGTATATATTCAAGGTGACTCATTTCTAATTCAATAACCCCACTTCTGGTTACTCCAAAATTTAATGGGGATGACATCACATCAAAGACAAACCATTCTAAGGTTTTTATTTATTGTTTGGTCCATGTATTTCCTTTGAAGCCAACTGTTTTAGTTATCCAGTACTGCTGTAACAGAAGTGTCACAAATGGATGGCTTTCACAAACAGAATTTTGTTTTCTCATAGGTTAGGAGGCTGGAAGTACAAATCCAGGGTGCTGACTGAGGGAAGGCTTTCTCTTTCCATTGGCTCTAGAGGAAGATCCTTGTCTCTTTTGAGTTTCTGGTCCTGGGCAATCTTCTTGTGACTTGGCATCTCTCTTCCCCAATCTCTGCATACTCTCTTGCTTGCTTAATGTCTTTTATAAGTCAAAAGAGATCGATTTAAACACACTCTTCATTAGCTCAATCTCATTAACATAACAAAGACAATCCATTCCCAAATGGGATTATAACCATAGGCACAGGGGTTAGGATTTATAACACATTTTTTGGAGAGACATTGTTTAGTCCATGACAACAAGCTATTTATTATTTGATTTAAAGCTTCGTTTTTCTATCTAGTCTTCATTTTAAAAGAATTCTAAATATCCGGGAAGTCAACTTTGACTTCTACTCGTGTTTAGCAGAGTGTTCATCAGCTCTCTGTCTTTTTATATAGAGCCTAACTTGTTTTTCTGATGCTCTAAATGTACTACTCTGATGCCTCCTGCTTCAGACCATCCTTAAATCATTCCTGGATGCTTCAACTTGTAGACAATGTAACAATTCATTTCCAGCAGTGAAATGAATAGAATACATTAAACACACAACCTGAATTCTGAGCTGCTTTCTGTTCACTTTGAATTGTAATGCAAGGCATTGAGATCAGGCTCTAAATTTCTGGAGAATTTAGCTTTTAATTTTTTCATAAACTTTTAGTTCCATTTGCCCTTGCCCTGGTTGGGAAGTGGCCCAAGTGAAGACTACTTCATGGGTGATTTGTGCTTATAGAAGGGAGCACAGTGCTTTCTGTTTGCTCTCAGAGAAGGAACAACACCCAGGATTGTGTTCATCTTCATTGAAACTTAATGATTTCTGATGCTTTGTGCTCTCCATTGCAAGGAAGAATATAGACAAAAGACATCTTAATGTATTTTTTTCTTTGTTTTAGTATGCTTGCTTGGTTAATAAACAAGGACAGAAGCAAAAATAAGAATCCAAATATATTCATTTCCAATTTCAAATCCTTCAAGAATATTCACCTCATTTTTTCATATTTGACCTGTGGATATGTATTTGACTTCAAACAAACACATCTTGGAACTAAACAAAGGAAGTATAATTGTCAATTTAAAAAAGGATTCTGACATTTTGAAAGAATAAGAATATTAATAGCATTCTTTGTGGTATCTGTATATACCACTTATAGAAAAATCCACATGTGGATCATGCATGTATCACAAGTATCTTAGAATATTAATATTTTTGCTATATTAGTAAAAAATAACAATGCTCTTACAAACAACTCTAAACACAAGCTAACCAATATTGAGCATTTGAGATATATATATATATATATATATATACACACACACATATATGTACAAACACACACACACACACACACACACACACATATATATATATATACAAACTCACTGCAGTTGAGTCAGATCTGACTCATAGCAACCCTTCCTTGGGTTCTGAGTTAGTATCATTACAGAAGTAAATTGCCAAACTTCTTTCTGAGGAGTGACTGGGAGTTTGAACCACCAAACTTCTGGTTAGCAGTCAAATGCCTTAGGTACTACATCACCAGAGTGTGTGTGTGTATATATATATATATATATATATATATATATATATATATGGCATGCCAAACATAATTTAATCTTAATTCTATGATTCAAAATCACCCTGGGACAGCATCAGATTAATTAACAAGCTTTATCAACTTTATAGCATTACTTTATTGAAATAATACTTTTTGCTAAAAATATTATTAGATCTTATCAAGCATCAGATTTAATGAGCAGTTTATTGGATAAATGATATTAAGAGAATCAAGTTAAATAACCATAGGATTGTGTTAACAAAATCCAGACTGTAGAGCACTCAACAGTACAGAAACTCTGCTTTCCTGAGATAAATGCCAAGAAAAAAAGGAAACAAAAAAATAGAACATTGAAGAAATGGAGGTAAAATCTTTAGATTAAGGAGATTTGAGGCACATCAAAACTTACCTCTGAGTGTGAAAGTTTTTGCATTCAACTTTAATAAATATTTTAAAATAGAACAAAAAAATAAAAAAAATCTCATAAGACAATTAGCAAAATGTGAACGCTAACTTGTAATTTGCTTATACAATGCAATTATTATTAAATTGAATGCATGATAATAGGATTATAGTTATTTTCATTAAAGCACCACTATTTCATACTGAAATGATTACAAATTAAATGTTATACTGTCTGGAATTTTTGTCAAAATAAGCCTGAGGTATGGGAGGGTATGGATGAAAAAATATTGATCATGCATTAATAACTTTGCATGATGGGCTGTTATAATATTCTCAATACCTATATGCTTGATTGGAATTTCTGCAATAAAAAGGAAGGATTCTTGTAATTAATTTTTATGAAAGTATCAGTCTATTATAGTGCATCTTTATGCTAGGTCCTAATATAATAATAAGATAAATCTGAGTCAAAAGAGAATAGTAGTGGACGAACCTGAGACTATAAAGTCTTCATAGTGCATATGTAATATATTATAATGGAAAATATAATGAAAGGGATGCTGTTATTGTTTTCAGTTGCCATTGTGTGTATTCTGACTTATGGTGACCCCATGTGTGCTGAGTGCAATTGCTCCATAGGATTATCAAGGTTGACTTTTTGTAAGCATATCACCAAGTCTGTCTTCCCTGAGGTGTCACTGGGTGTCTTTTAACCACCAACCTTTCAGCTAATAGTTGAGCATTTGTGCCATATAGGTACTCCTAAACAGATATGTTATAGTTGTCTTTGGTGCCATTGAATTGATTTTCTACTTATATTGACCTCATGGGACAGAGTGGAACAGTCTCATAGAGTTTTCTAAGCCATAATCATATATATACACACACACACACACACACACACGTAAATGTATAATAGATATGAAGTATAATTGATACAGGAACCTTGGTGGCTGTTAACCAAAATTAGCTCACCAGCTACTCAAAAGAAGAAAGATGGGGCACTGTGCTTCTGTAAAGAAACTCTATAGGGCAGTTCTACTCTATTCTATAGAGTTGCTGTGAGTTGGAATTGACTCAATGGCAATTTGTTTTGGTATTGTTGACACATCATATGATTTTACAATGTTGTAATAAATGTGGTTGAACTTAGGCCCAAAAGGGCTCAATGCCCATCTTTGGAAATTGTCTAGCTGGGAAAGATATTAAGTCTATTGAGCCTCAACTTCCTAATCTATAACAATGGTAATAAAGATATTTACCTTAAAAGCATAGTTTGTGTATATAATAATATGTAAAAATACCTACTAAAATGAAAATAAAAAACAGGTACTTAGTAACTACTATGTCATCAACTTATTAATCTTCACAAGAACCCTGTGAGATAAGTATTTTTATTTTTGGATTTTAAAGATAAGGAAACAAAGGTACAGTGATTAAATGAATTGTTCAACTTCACACAGCTAGTAGGTAACTGAATTAGAATTCAAATCAGAACACTGTCTTCAGAATATGTGCTCTTTGTTGTTACTGTGTGACTTCTGGTTGATTCCATTTCAAAATTACTCTATAGGACAGTTTCATGGGGTTTTCTGGTCTGAAAACTTTGTGGGAACAGATCATCAAGTTTTTATTCTCCTTGTAGCAAATTGTGAGGTCAAAATACTGACCATTGTGGCACCAGGGCTCCTTATTTGCTCTTTAACAAAATTTGTAACATAAAAAAGGATTCCCTGGGTGCTGAAAATGGTTAATGTGCTTGGCTACTAACCGAAAGATTGAAGGTTTTAGTTCCATGAAGAGGCACCTTAGTGTCTAGTGATACCAAAAGTCAGCCAATGAACACCCTACGGAGCACAGCACTATAACACAAATGGGTCGCCATGAATAAAACTGACTTGATGCAACTGACTTACAACATGTGAAAGACACATCCAGAAAAACCAAACCAAACTCAGTGCCGGGGAGTGGATTCTGACTCATAGTGACCCCTCCTTGGGTTTCCCAGGCAGTATCTCTGTGGAAGTAGATTGCTCAACCTTCCTTCTGGGGAGTGGCTGGTACATCACCAGAACTCCTTGAGTGGTAGAATGTGCATCCAATAATTGATTTTTTTTATATATTGTAGTCATTGCAATATAATGTATTGTATATAAGTACAATATAAGTATCAACTCTCTTCCAGTATGTATCATGAATTGGAAGAAAATAAGATTTAAAAAAAAAAAAGCTTCCCTAATTTCATTTCAGTATAGAAATAGAAAAAGTCAATTTTGAACAATTACAGCATAATAGTCACTATACTTAAAACTTTATTGGTGGTGCTGCGTGCCATCAAGTAGTATCGTACTCACTCATAGCAAGACTATATGACAGAGTAGAACGGCCCCATAGTGTTTCCTAGGTTGTAATCTTTGCATGAGCATATTGCTAGATATTTTCTCCCACAAAGTTGCTGGTGGATTCAAACCACCAACCTCTTGGTTAGCAGCTGAATGCCAAGTTATTCTGCCACCGGAGCTCCTACTTAACATTTTACATGTATCAATTCAGCTTATGCTTACAACAGCTATAATAGCCCAGTAAGGTAGGAAATATTTTCCCTTTTGAACAGATGAGGAAAGTGAAATCAGAAGATAATGAATAATATGACAAATACGCTACACCTCATTAGTGATGGAAACTCATTACACAATAAAATCCGTGCAGTAGGTGCCAAAACATATTTGAATAATTTTACTATTTAAATATCAAGAAGGATGAGAAATTACAAAGTAGTTTGCACCTATTATACAAAAAAAAATTCACAAATAATATTATACTCAATTCTAATTAAAGTCTTCTAATAAAGGTGTTAATATCTCATTTTTATATATGAGGAGATTGAGCTTCAGTGAAATTAAATAATATGTTCAAGATCACACAGCCAGTAAATTATGAAACAGGTATTTAAACCAAGCTTGCCCTATCTACAAAGTCCATGAATGTTATGTTATATTAAATATTAGCAGAGTTTACATTCAGTCACCTGAGACAACCATCAGCAAAAGATGATCCATTACTTTCTCATTTGTGTTTTTATGCATATATTTTGATATGTTATTTTTTATTTAGCTGTCATCATTTTTCCAAGTAAGGAATGCATTATGATTAAAATATTTGTTAGGTCTCATTCACTAAGGCTTAAACATTCATCCTATTTGTTGTCATATTAGTTTCTCTCATGTATGCATATGTATATGCTGCTCCCAGAAGCACGTATATTGTCTGTTGTAAATTGCAGTCATTGAGTTTTCTGACCACGTGAACAAAAAAGAACAAGTTTCAAGTTAGGCTAGATGAGCGAATAAAAGAATGTGATTCCAACCTTAGTTTTGAATGAATTGTTTGAAAAGGCCAGACAATCTAATTCTGAAGGCCATTCTTGTGAAGAAATGTGTCCAGGCTCCATATTCCTTCCTGTTTTGCCATATAGGAAACTGTCTTAGTTATAGTGCTGCAATAACAGAAATACCACAAACTGGTGGCTTTAACATGCAAATGTATGTTTATGTTCTCACAGTTTAAGAGACCAAACGTCTAAATGCAGGGTGTCCGCTGTGGTGGGAAGTTTTCTCTCTCTGTTGGCTTTGGAGGCAGGTGCTAGTCTCTTGAGCTTCGGCTTCTGGGCAATCTTCATAGGCCTTAGAAGATTCATCTCTCTTTACCATCTCTGCTTGCTCACTTGCTTGCTTAATATTTTTCATTTCTCAGAAGAGAATGACATAAGAAAAATGGTACAACAATACTCTCTCATTAATATAACACAGAAAATCCATTCCCAAATGGAATTATAACCACAGGTATAGGGGTGACAATTTATAACATATATTTCCAGGGAATACAATTCAATCCAAAACAAAAGCCTACAAAATTTACTGAGTAACTCATTTCAGTAGGTATCCAAACTTACCAGTTCTTCTTCATTCAGTAAGTCATGAAAATGGGCCTAAAATGAATCTAAATCATATCCTCTTTATTTAGACTGCATATTGGTATAGGCCACTCCTCGGAAGGAAGGTTGGGCAATCCTACCTCCGTAGTGATACTGCCTTGGAAACCCAAGGAGGGGTCGCTATGAGTCGGGGCCGACTCGACGGCAAATAACAACAACAACAACAAGAAACATTTTGAGATTATCTGCAATCACATACTTTATTAGATGCAAGTTAGTTAGTATGTGTGTCAAATTGTATATTTTCTCATTGTGTTACATATGTCTTGTTTATATGGAGAATAAACTTTTTGGTGGCAATACATTGTTATGCTTCAGTGTTAGGGAAGTACTAGGTGCCCAGTGGACAGCAAACTGTTTAATGCCATAGAATGCAAAGGAAGCTGAGTTTTGAATACATGTGTAAGCTGACAAAAAAGTAAATGCTTTCTACATATTAACCCATAGCTGTCAAGTTGATTATGACTCATAGTGATGCTACAAGACAGAGTAGAACTAGTACCATAGAGTTTCCCAAAGTGTAATCTCTAGAGAAGCGGACTGCCACATCTTTCTTACCTGGAGCAACTGGTGAGTTCAAATTGTTGACATTTCGGTTAGTAGCCAAGTGTTTATTCAGTGAACAAACAGGGCTCCTTATCTATATGTTAAGTAAGTATTAAAAAGTTGGTATATGCTGGGTACAGGGAAACCCTTATATCTCATTCAGCAAGTGTTCCTTTAGTACCACTTTCTACAGGACATTCTTCTGCATACTGTTGAGATAGAAGCTAGCAAGGAAAAGTCTCTACCCTTAAAGAGATGGGGGTTGGGGCACTCAACTGTAAAAAGGACATGCCTGACCTCAGTAAATTTAGTCTAGTAGAAGGTTTTTGTATATGTCTCTGTTGCCAAATATGTCAAGGAAATTATTTTTAAGTCCTTCAGTGATTTTCATGAAAAAACAGTTATGATAACAATAGAAAACACTAAACTTTCTTGGGGGCAAATACATTGATAGGCTTAAGGAGTCTACCTATACCATAAAGTGTTTGAAATGCATCTGTCACAGAGAAGTGATAACCACAAACATTTTAAAATAATTTTAATCTCACTAATATATTTTGCCAGAATTTTAAAGCAAATGCTTTTCTAGAATTTATATCACTTTATATAGTAAATTTGGTGGTAGATTTGGCCTACTGACACTGCTAATTCTTATCTTTCAAAGATTCATAGAAGTAAAAACAATGCAAACATTCTATAACTCTTAAATTTTAAAGTAGGATTAACATTTGACTCAAGATTAATACTGAGAAGGGATGATACAAAGTTTCCATCTTACTTTGCCATATATTTTCAGTATATGTCTATTCCACATCCTTCATTGAATATTGCTAGTACTTTCCTGCTAGCTTCAGATTGACACTGCTGTAAATGAAATTAAGTTTAGATCTTATGTTTTATTTTAAGAAACTTCACCCCAAGAGGAGGACATGTCACAAAAGTTATAAGAATAAGTATCTATAGGTATATTTATAAGACACTTGAGGTAATTTATAAAATATAAACAGTATTATTAAAAAAAAATAAATAAGAAACCAGGGAGTTGTAGCGATGATTAAAGGTAGACATTAGAGGTGATAAAAGGTAGCATTAGATCAAAAGGAAAACTCATCCATAAAATTTAGAGCATTTAGGTTTTTTGGTAGTTTAGTGAGCAAAAATTGTTATCTGAGTTCCTTGTCAAGTCACATAAGAAAAGATAAAATAGCTGAATTTACGTTGCTGGGAAGATAAAACATAGCATTTCCTAAGGGAAAGCTCACAATTTCCTGATATACAAATTGGAAAGGAATACCTCCTATGGATTATCCATGAAATGATCACTGAGATCTATATTAGTATATTTTCATCTTTGTGTCTAAGGTCCGTCTCTTATAGACAGCATATTGATTAGTCTTTTCTTTTCCATTCGGCAACTCTCTGTCTCCTGATTGATGCATTTAACCCATATACCATATACAGTAAGCTTAATTATCAACAAATACGAATTTACTGCTGTCATTTTATTATGTGTTTTTTTTGTGTTGCAGATTTCTTTGTTCCATATAATTTTCTGTGCTGAGCTTATTTTGAATTTTTTTTATCATTTCTTTTATTGCTACTGTTTTGTTATTTGCTAAATATTTGACTTTTTTTTTTTTATTACGATTTCGATGAAAGTTTACAGAGCAAATTCATTTTCCAAACAATAGTTCATACACATTTTGTTTCATGACATTGATAGCAATCCCCATAATGTAACATCTCTCTTCTCTTCTCACTTCCTCCTTATGGCTACTTTTTTTCCTGTGTCCTTATTTCCTATGCATTCTTGCCCTCTGTGCTGTCTTCCTATGCAAAGACAGCCCTTCTGATCTTCCATGGTTGATTGCTAAACCTGGATTTTCTCCTTCGCATGTGTTGATGAACCATTGTTCCACACTTACCCATTAGATTAGACTGAGATCCTTTGGTACCAGTCTCTCTTTGGATGTTGCTGTAGCCTAAGTCTTAGAAGTATGAGAGAGAGATCACCTAAAGTCATCTTCCCACCTCCAATTGGAAATTTCAAAATTTCACACCATTGGTTCAAATACTATATCAGGAAATGTGAGCTAACATAATGTGCCTACTTACACTTTTCATTCAATTCCCTCTTCACTTATTTTTCCACCTAACTGATTTTGCCAAAATTAATTCTATTTCCAAATAACTTGTTAGTTGTAGAAGCATGGACTATAGCTTATAGCAGGATTTAAATTTCTTAAGAGTTCTTGCCAGAATTATAAAAATCATGTACAGAAAGTAGTCAGCACAAAGCTGAGCACAGAGGTTACATATTTGCTCCTTGGAATAACCCTATGATCTTCAAAAAAGATTGAGTCTGGATTTCACTGCCAGAGATTGCGAGTTAATCAATCTGGGGTGTGGTATGGGCTCTGAAAAACTTAAAAGCTCCTTAGACAATTCTAAAATGCAGAAAGATTTGGGAATCACTGGCCTATAACCAATGATTAATAGAATTAGCTGTTTCTCTTCCCGGGTGTATTTTTATGGGAGCTATGCTGCTATAGGCTTCACGTGCTAAATTTAAGTACCCAAATGTGCCTTCAGCATTATCACAGATGCCATGTAAAACAGTACTTTTTTGTTTAAGTTTAAGGTAAGAATGTAGATTGTAACATTCACTTTTTAAAAAGTATCATAAAATTGTATTGTGTAATTTATACTACTAATCACATCTTTTTCTGCAATAAAAAAAAAAGTAAAAAATAAAGAAGCAAATCGTGAGTCCAGCAATTATGAGCAGTTTAAGAGCTGACTTTGCACAATGTCAACAAGTAAAAAGATGTGCTGAAGTATTCAGTAATGATTTGCAAGTCAGCAAACAGCAGCTGCTTTATAGGTGGAGAAAAGTTGTACCTCATTTTTACCCTCAGGGAATACACTTGTTAAATTCATTTCCTGTTGTAAATGTGAAAATGTTCATTAGACTTAAAAAAGGATAGTCTTTTATATCATGTACCTACAACTGGTGTGGATTAGTTGATAAAATCTATGATACACTATATTACCCTAAATAATCAATAAGGACTCCAGTGAGAATATAATCAAAGAGGTTCAGAATTCAAAGGTAAGTTAGAGGTCACCTCTCCTAATTCTCTCATCTTGAAGATAAAGGAAATCCTTTACTTAAAGTATCTGCAACTTCTCCAAGGTCATAAGAAAATCAAGTGGAAGAACCCAGAGCTGATACCTATTGTCTTCCCAACCATGGAGCTGGTGCAGATGTGATTCTGAATTCCTGGAAAATGAGTTGTGTTGGAGACTAAAGCTTATCAGTTCAATTCTAGAGTCTGTTATCTGATCTCAGAGAGGGAAGCAAATCTGATCTCAGAAAAGGAGGCAAATTTATTAAATTTGTTATTTATCCAAGAACTATTTCATTTTAATCCTAGGTAAAATCTTATATTTAAACTCTATATATTTAATCAAAATTCTTATTTGATATTCACAAAAAATTTTGAATTCGCTGCAGCAGAAATTATGCTTATTTGGCAGGTTAGGGTATTGACACAAAGGTTTTTAATTAAGTCTCAAATTATAAAGTGGTGGAGCCAGGATCTGTGTACCACCTTTATAAGTCCTCAAAATAGCTATAGATGCTGGTGATAAAACTGAGTATTTACTACATTGGTATATAAATAAAATATGGTATATTAGTATACGAAGGAGCTATGCTGATGCAGCGCGTAATGGATTTCACTCCTAACCAGGAAGTTGACCGTTCAAATCCACCAGTTATTCCACACAAGGATGATGAGGCAATCTGCTTCCTTAAAGATTTATTGCCTTAGAAACTCAGTGGGGCTAGCTATGAGTCGGAGTTGACTTGATGGGGTGGATTTGGTTTTTTGTATTAGGATACTAAGCAAAACAGCTCCTAGTATATTACTGACTGCAGTTACTAAGAATTACCTCAAAAGTATAATCTAGATCTACCTTAGGGAGCTCTGGTAGCATAGTGGCTAAGACACTTGCCTGCTAACCAGACGCTAGCGGTTCAAACCCACCAGCCACTCCTCGAAAGGAAGGTTGGGCAATCCTACTTCCATAGTGATACTGCCTCGGAAACCCAAGGAGAGGTCGCTATGAGTCGGGGCCAACTCGACGGCACATAAAAACAACAACAACAACAACAACACCTTATACTATGGGGTAGCCACTAAACACACATGGCTATCATGCACTTGAACAGTGGCCAGTCAGAATTAAAATATGTTGCAAATGTAAAATAAACACTGAATTTTTAAAGTCTTATTTTAAAAATAATCAAATAAAATGATCATTAACATTATTTTTCCTTCTTGACTTCATATTCTAGTGATAAATATCTTGGATATATTAATTTAAATAAAATATTATATTATATTAAAGTTATTTTAAACTATGTACTTACATAATTTCAAGTGTGGCCATTAAAAATTTTTAATTGCATATGGTTACAGTTGGACATATATCTCTACTGCACAACATTGATCTAGGCAGCTTTTTAATAAAAAAATTAAAATAAAGTTTGCCATACAAAACTATTTAGAATTTAAATAACAAATCAGATAATCCTATGAAACTTTGGAGGCTATGAAACTGAGTCCATTTGCATGAAAATGACATTTAAAAAAAAACTATGAAAAAGGTGAAGCTTATTTGAAATACTGGAACATTTTGAAACCAAATTTAGTTTGAGTATTTGATACAATAATTCAAAGAATATTACACATATTAAAAGAGATTTATTGAAAGGGTGGCAAGGAATCTCAGATGCACTATCACACAAAGCCACAGACCAGGGAAGTATTCTACACAAAATTCTATACACATTAAGTATGCCTGGGAGCATTGATTCTGGATGTAAGAAAGGTGGTCTGGTGTCCTACTAAATCACATGGAAGATGAAAAAACAAAAAGTACATAGTTCATACTAGCCATGGTGTTCAAATTCTTGTGTAGATGTGCAATTTTAACCAGGACTTTCCCAGGAAGACCAAACCATATACATGGAAATTGAGTTTATAGGTGATAACTCAGTCATTTTGTCATCTGTCAGATACAATAAACTTGCTCCTTCTTAAAAGATAGAATAAGCCTTTATAATTGGTGTAAGATGGAGTAACATGAACCAGATTTACTCTGCTACTTGAACCAGCAAATATGATTTTAATATATATATTAATATATATATATAATAGCAGTTTTTCAAATCACTGGTAAACAGAAAAAAAAAAAAAAAAAAAGACAATGATCCCTGAGAAATGGGAAACCAAAGATGTGATCTTTGTAATTAATCTAGCTTAGTTCCTTGAGAGTTTGTAGGTCATGCAATTAGGTGGTAGAAATCAGGGAACCTGGCAGATTTCTTGAATTGAGGAAATGGAGCTTACAGTTTAGTGAGTATAAAGTGGCTAGAAAGCACAGGACATATTCCAGAGATAAGAGAGTTGCACATAAAGAAAACTGGAAATATGCTGTGGATACCTCTCATTTTCTCAGCTGATTAGTGTATTTATGTGAAGGATTTGGAGGAGAGAACTACTCAAAAGGATGAGAGAACAGTGCCCAATTGGGCGTTGGGGTTGGGCATCCCTGAACATAGAGCCTGTGAATTTTGTCCCTCCTTGTCAACCAGAGTGGAAATCTTTGTGATTCAAGAGGACATGGACAGACTACACAAAAAAGTCTTGGCTAGGGGATGGGAAATAATTAGCCCTAGACTGAAAACTATTCCAGTCCCACCTAACAAATCTTAAAAGATGTGAAATTATTAATATGTTTGAAAGGAACTTAGCTGCATCCCAAAGAAAAGGTCAAGGATATTTATAGAGTATCTACCATGAAACAAAGTACAGTTCACAATGTCTAGTATCAAATGAAACATTAGCAGAAGTGAAAAGAAGCAGGAAGAAAAATAATATTAGATGGAAATATATATCTACATAAAGGAATTATCTTAAAAATTATTACCTTATGATGAAATGCATATTTTTATTAATTTCATTCAAAAGATAATTATGTAAATAAAATATTAAATTAAATTAAGTATTAATTAATATGAGTTATACATTACTATGCATAACTCATATTAACTAATATTTTTCTTTAAAAATGACATTTTGCACTGGGCAAAAGACCTCTTAAAAAGACCTCCTTAAAATGGTAAAGAGCAAAGATGTCACTTTAAAGACTAAGGTAGACCTGATCCAAGCCATGGTATTTTGAGTAGCGTCATATGCATGTGAAAGGTGAAAAATGAACAAGAAAGAGCACCAAAGAATTGATACATTTGAAATGTGGTGTTGTGGAAGAATACTGAAAATATCACAGACTGCCAGAAGAATAGTCTTCCACTTTTTGGAGGAAGTGGAGCCAGAATGATCCTTAGAAGCAACAACAGCCATACTTCATCTCTCATACTTTGGTCACGTTACCAGAAGGGACTAGTCCCTGGAGAGGATATCATGCTTGGTAAAGTAGAGAATCAGCCTAAAAGGAGAAGACCCCTAAGATGAATTGACATAGTGGCTGTGACAAAAGCATGGGAAGGATTGTGAAAATGACACACAAGCAGGCAGTGTTTGTTCTGTTGTTCATGGGATCACTATGAGTTGGAACTAACTCAACTTCAATTAACAACAACATCAATGTACTATTGAGATTTAAAAAAAAAAAAAATGTTGCCACAAGTTGATTCTGACGCCATGTGTAATAGTGTACAACTGGTCCACAGAGTTTTCAAGGATGTAGATTTTAGAAGCAGGTCACCAGGCCTTACTCCCAAGATGCTCCTGGGTGGACTTGAACTGCCAGCTTTTCAGTTACTAGCCCTCTCCTTAACCATTTGCATGACCCAGAGACTGTCTCTTAAAGGTAGTCTGTGGTAAGTTTAAAGATGAGTACTGTAAGCTGCAATGCAGAAAATGGAGTATTAAAAGTTAGGGTTATATAGCTAATAAGCTGACAAGGAGTTAACTGGATTCATGCACATACATACACAAAAATAAGTTCATCCAAATTAAGGATGAAAAAGACAAAAAGGAAAACAAAGAACAGACCAGACAAATAGAAAACAAATAACTATGTGACACATTTAAATCTAATCATATTGACATTAATAATCATATTGACATTGTTTTCATTGTTACAATGAAATAAGGAAGATAGAGAGAAAATCAATAGAATAAAAATACAAAACACCTAAAAGGAACCTTCTGGGAAATAAAAAGTTAAACTCTCTGTATTACAAGATGACATGATCATGCATGTGGACAATCAGATGTTGTTGTTGTTATGTGCCATTGAGTCAGACCTGACTCAAAGAGACCCCTCTGTGGGTTTCCAAGGCAGTGTCATTATGGAAGTAGATTGCCCAACCTTCCTTCTGAGGAGTGGGTTTAAACCGTCAGCCTCCTGGTTAGTGATCCTTAGACACTTAAGCAAAGCCTTAGGCACTATGCTACCAGAGCTGCCAAACAATAAGATGGAATCTACAAAAAAAAAATTACTAAAAATAATAATAGCAAGAGGCAAGATAAAATATCAATATACAAAATCAATTGTATTTCTATAAACTGTTGTTGTTATGGTTAGGTGTTATTGAATAGGTTTCAACTCATAGTGACACTATGTACAACAGAACAAAATATTACCCAGTTCTGTGCCATGCTCACAATGGTTGCAATGTCTATGTCCATGGTCCCAGCCACTGTGTTGATTCATCTAGCTGAGGTCTTTCCCTTTTTCACTGACTTTTACTTTACCAATCCTGATATCCCTCTCTAGGGATTGGTCCCATCTGACCACATGACCAAAGTGGGTAAGACAAAGTCTGGCCATTCTCACATCTAAGGTAAGTTCTTCCAGGACAGATTTGTTGGTTGTTCTTCCAGGCCATGGTACATTCAATATTCTTCACCAACACCACAAATCAAATGCATCAATTCTTCTGTGGTCTTCCTTATTCATTGTCCATTTTTATAAATTAGCAACAAATAATTGGAAATCAAAACTAAAGAAATATATATCATTTGCAAGAACATAAAAAATATTTTGGATAAATGTTAAAGGTGTGGAAAGTACTGAAAACTATAAAATATTTCAAATAAAAATGAAAAATATACCTTAGTAAATGAAGAGATATACCATCTCATGAATGGGAAGACTCATTTATTGTTAACATGACTATTATCCCTAGATTGTTCTATCATTTCAATGCAATGTCAATCAATACATCAACATTTTTTTTTTTTTTTTTCTGGTAAAAATTGGCAAACTCATTTAAGAAAAAAAATTCATGGAAATGGAAAGCATCAAATGTAGTGAAAATTACTTCAAAAGGAGAAGATCATACTGGAGGATTTACATAATTTGATTTCAAGAATTGTAAAACTACAATAACCAAGACACTGTCATAGTTAAAAAGGTAGACAAGTGTATCAATGGGACATGAGAGAGAGTTCAGAAATAGAACCATAGATGTGTATTGATTTTCAACAAAGATGCAAAAGTAATTTTATGAGGAAGGAAAATCTTTTAAAAGAAAGGTGCTGGGATTATCAATTATACATATGCAAGGAAATTATTTTTAATCCTATTTTGCATTACACAAAAAATTAACTCGGAATAATCACAGACCTGAAAGTAAAATTTAAAACTATAAAAATTCTAGAAGAAATTATGGAAAAATAATTATGTGCATTAAGGTCACTAAAAAAATTACAATATATGGTAGCACCAAAAAGTATAATCTGTCAAAGAACAAATTGATAAATTGGATGTTATCCCATTTAGAAATTTCTTCTTGTACACGGACAGTCCTAAAGAGAATGACATACCTAGACATAGAGTGTGAAATATTTTCAATTTCTATGTCAGTTAAATGATTTGTATCAGAATATATACAGAATTCTTAGAATCCAATAATGACACAACAAACAACCCAGTTAAAAGACGGGAAAAATATTTGCACAAGCACTTTACCAAAGGTGTATAGATAGCAAAAAAAAAAAAAAAAAAAAAAAACTAGAAAAAAGGGGCTGATGCATTCTTTAATGAGGAAACGTGAATTAAAACCACAGTGAGATATCCCTACAACTCTATTAGGATGACTAAGATTAAAATGACTGATCTTACCAATGTTGGAGGAGAGAGAACTCTCATACACTGGGAAGTGTAAAAGGGCACCAATACTTTGGAATACAGTTTGTAAGTTTCTTAAAAAGTTGAAACATACACTTATCATCCCATTCCACTTGTAGATATTTACCAAAAATTCTACACAAATATTCATATCACTCTTATTTTCAATAGCCAAAAACTGGACACAACATAAATGCTATCCACATTTGGTGAATTAATTAAAAAACAATAAAAAAATGGTGTCATATGATTCAATGGAATACTGATTGGCAACAAAAAGTAACATTGAGTTGATATACACTACAACATGGGTGGATGTCAAAATAATTATACTGAGTGAAACAAAGCAGACCAAAAAAAAAGGTATATAATTTATGATGCCATTTATATAAAACTTAAGAAAAAGAAACAAATATAATGTCAGAAAGTAGATTGGAGGTTTCCTGCAGATAAGATTTGGGAACTGGCAAGAGAATAGAGAGGGATTACGAAGGGACTTGAGAAATTGTTTGATGGATATGTTCATTACTTAGATTGTGGTAGTAGTGTCATGGTTGCACATACATGTCAAAACAGCAGATTATGTACATTAATTATGTTAAATATGTGCTGACATTGTTTTTTCTTGGTCAATCATAACATAATAAAGCTTAAAAACCAAAACAAAAAAAGATAACAATAAATACCTGAGTGTGTTGGGATGGGAGCCAGAAGAGGTAGGAGTGTCATAAAAACAGTTACTTTTGTGACCTAGAAATTCATTCTTTCATAGAAATCTAAATTTCACAACATGTGTTAATAACAAGCATTGAAAACTGTGGGAGAAATATATTGAATTTTAAACCACAAGTCCAATCTTATGCTTTCACTTGAAGGAGACCAAGCAATCTCATTTTACCAAATGTGAGAAAGAGTTGTGTTAATAGGGTCATAGTCCTTCAATAGCTATACATCTCCCTCAACCCAGTCACAGTTGCTAAAAAAAGTGCAATAATATTCGTAGCACAGTGATTGAAATGTTTTTATAATGCTGGTGCAGACTGGTTGAAGAAAATTCTTTTCTGCACTTTCACAATTCTATTTTTATGTACACGTGAAAATATTATTTGTGAGAAAAACAAAGCCAAAATAAAAAGTTATCTAGGTCCTTTAAAAGAGACTGTAAAGACTTACATAAAACTGAAAAAGTCTTGGCCTCCAACTATTGTTAATAATAATAATATTAATAAGATACAAATGCAATCACAAAGAGTTTTCTCTCCCCAGATTGTTTCTCTAGCACCACAATTCAGAAGCAATTTTCTGCTAGCCTTGGAAGGCCATTTCAAGAATCTTTTCCTCAAGGCAGCCATACTTAACCCTCTTTCTCCCACCAACATACTTTCTTTAAACTGCTTTATATTCCCTTTTTCTGTGCTTGCTCAATCATCTGTACATGCACCTTGTAAAGCACTTCTATTGTAATGATCCATTGACTGGTGGCTCAGTGGTTAAGAGCTCCACTTGTGCTTGAAAGTCCTGTGGTTCTTGAACCCACCAGCCATTCAGCAGGAGAAAGATGTGGCAGTTCGCTTCTCTAAAGATTATAGGCTTTGAAACGCTATGAGCAGTTCTATTCTTTACTTTCGGGTCACATTGAGTCAGAAACGACTTCACAGCAATGTGTTTTGTTTTGTTTTTTGATCTATCTTGCCTTTTAAACTTTGGTAATCTTTAGAGAATGGAAAATGATATTTACAGTCATCTTGATCTAGGGTTTGGCCCGTGGTAAATATTTAATAAAATTGTTAACTGAATGGATTAGTTTGGGATATCACCCTGATTGTTCACCAGTTCTGATAAATCCCTTTTCCCATTCTGTCTACTCTGTAAATCTAAGTTAGTAAGCCTTCATAAATTGCTGAGGTTTTGAATATTCCCAGCTGATTTATTTAAGTGACTTAAATCAATCTATCACAAAAATCATAATAGAAACTACAATTATGCTGCATCCTATATGTTTGATAGAATCAAGATGAGATACCACAAAGTACTTGAATAAATCAAATCTAAGAGCCATAAGGGGTATGGATTTTTATAGTAATTTAATCTCTAAATTGGAATCACACATTTATTTGAACAAATCTGATGTGACACCAATATTTTACATTTATTCTTTTGCCTATTACGCAGCCTTGCCCAGATTGGGCTCAGTAAATTCTAGTTGGATTTAAAGTTCTGCACAAGATGGGTACATTGTATTGCCTATTCATTAATTCAAAGGAATGAAGGTGAGCTGTGGAGTAGGAATGACTGCTCTGGATTGGAACTGAAAAGATTCTCTGGAATCTCAGTTATCTGGCTATGATCATGAAGAATTAAGCATAGAATCATTTTTAATCAACTTTTCATTTAAAATATTTCTGGAATATCTACTTTGTTGAAATCCTATTCAGATGGAAGTAAGCAGAAAGTAAAATCAGGCACTACCCCTTTCCTTAAGGAGCCCTGGTGGTCCAGTGTTTAAAGCTCAGCTGCTACCAAAAGGTCAGCCATTTGGACCCACCAGTCACTGCATGGGAGAAAGATATGGGTGAAAATCTGCTTCCATAAATATTACCACCTTGGAAAATTATGGGGCAGTTCTATTCAATTCTATAGGTTCACTGTGAATTGGGATAGACACAGTGGCAATGTGTTTGGTTTGGTCCCTTTCCTTATGGAGCTTACAGATATCAATCAAATAATTATGTAAACCAGGGGAAAATTCAGGTTTAACAAGTGATGCAAAGAAAAGGTCAACCTACTACAAAAGACTGTAACAGAGAAATTTGATCTAGAAAGGAAAGTCTGAAAATATTCCTCTGAGAAAGTTCTGAATCAGCTGAGACAAGAAAGACAAAAAAACAAAAAACAAAAAACAAAAAAAAATCAATAGGAAAGGAGGAGGGACGGGCATTCTTGGTGGAAGAAACGAAAAGTAAAAAGGTATTGCAGCAGAATGGACCATGGAAGTAAGAGGAGTCAAAAGAAGGCCTGGCAACAGGATACTGGAGTGATATAGGAGAATGTACCTAAAAAAGAAATGAAGAAGAATACTGTTTTGGTTACTTCCTGATGCCCTAACAGAAAATCCCACAGGTGGATGGCTTTAACAAACAGGAGTTTATTCTCCTACAGATTTAGAGGCTAGAAGTCCGAATTCAAAGTTCTGGGCTGTTGGGGCGGGTGAAAGCCTCTCAACCTTGGGCTTCAGCTCTGCCTCTTGCCCCCAGCCCACTGAGGCTGGACGCTTTCTTCACCCAGGCTGCTGAGGCTGACAAAACCAAATGTCAACAAGTGAAAAGGCACAGTCCCGATATTACCAAACTATATGACAACCATTTATTCAAGTCCATTAAAAGTCCTGAGATTGGCAGACAACATGGCAGGCTGCTGAACAACAACTTGGATACATGCAGTATTCAAGCCTGCCAAAAGCTAGTGACCTTCCTCAAAGTTGCTTCTTATATTCTGAAAGTAGCCCATACCCCTAAGGGACTACTCAGCTGCTCCAGTAGATTCCAGCATTGGGTTGGTTACCAATCTCCCTATGGGGAGTAACTACATCTAGCTTCCCAGCCACTCAAAACCAGCCCCAGCCAAGTGGACACATAACCTTAACTACCACAAATACCTTCCCTTTATTTGGAGAATGATGCAAATCACTGAGCAGAGTGTTACTGAAATATGGAGAAATGTGGATTAAGTAAAGTGGAAATCAATAATCAAATGTGAGGTCCTTTTTTTTTTTTTTTTTTAAATCACCTAGGCAAGAGATGATTGAACCAAGATTGAACCAAGATCATGGTGTTAGAGGTGGAGAGAATGGATGGATTAGAAATAAATTTAGGAGGTCAGTGAAACTTGGCAGTAGTTTGGACAAGGTAGGAATGTCAAAAATGTCTGCCTTGCACAACTGAATAAATGATGCTTTATTCATTGAGATGTGAAATAAATGCTCATAAGGGACAGTATTTTCTTAGTGGTTTGAGGGTGCAAGAGTATTGTGTGTTTGACTTTAGACTTGCTGAATTTTAAGTGTCTTTGACACACGCAATATTTGATATCCAATAGACATCTGCATAGGAACTCTGGTAGCATAGTGCCTAAGGCACTTGACTGCTAACCAGAAGGCTGGTGGTTCAAACCCACCAGGCACTCCTCGGAAGGAAGGTTGGGCATTCCTACTTCTGTAGTGATACTGCCTCAGAAACCCAAGTAGGGGTCGCTATGAGTCAGGGCCGACTCGATGGCAAACAACAACAACGACAACAGACATCTGCATAGGAGAATCTGGAGCTCTGAAGAGGGTTAGAGATAAAGTTGTGAGATTTTTTGGTTTAAGTAATAATTGAAGGCAAGACATGGATGAGATCATCTAACCAGGCAGTAAGGAATGAGTGGGGTGAAATGAAGGTGACTATAGGGAAAAATGGATGAAAATTAGAATCTATAGGTGTGCCTTGGGTGGGTAGAGCAGAGATAAGCATTGGGTTAGAAGCTCTATAAAGTTGTGTTGCACTTCAAACTATGCTTGATGGGTGTTTATTAGAAATTCTGAATCACGGAGAACTCCGGAGAACTACTGAATCAGAATCTACGTGTTAACAAAATCCAGGTGACTTGAATGTACATTAAAGTTTGAGGCACTGCTTGATGTTATAGACTAACATATGTGCACTTTATTCATTAAGGTTGTGATTTACTTGTATGACTCCATATAAGACCACACTAATTAAAATGGCAGACTAGAATTTTAAGCTTTGCATTTCTGACATTTAACACAATGCCTGGCATATATTAGATTCTTAATAATTGTGTAATGAATGAATCAATACACACTGGGAGAAAATGGAAAGTGATCGACAGCATTTTTTTTTCCATCCACTACTTTTTTCTACCCTATCCCTCACCACCACACTTAAATGTAGAACATCTTCATTCAGCTTTGACCTTTGCTGAATTTTAAATGATTAACTTTTCTAATCTTTTTGGCATTCAGTCTTTCCTTAAAATATTCTATTGAAATACTACTGAATTCCATGTTGGAAAACTTAGCCCTTCTGTGCTATTTACTTAATACAAACAACCAAACTAACAAAAACCTCTTTAAAGCAGGCCATGCAAATGAATGTACGTTTTCATGTAATTTATTTGTATTTATTTTGGTATTTTACAGGTGCAAATCAGTAATAACATGATACATAGCATTCATAAATAGAAGCTGGTAAATATGGTATTAGGATGTTTCAAATAGTTAAAACACTTAACTACTAACTAAAATGTTGGAGGTTCAAAGCCACCCAGAAGCATCTCAGAAGACAGACCTGGTCCTCTGCTTCTCACAATTTACAGCCTTGAAAACCATATGGAGTAACACTACTCTGCACAAATGTGGTCTCCATGAGTTGGAATCACCTCCATGTCTCCTAACAAAAACAACAGCAGCAAATATGGTATTATTAAAATTAGGCTTTTAAAATATTTTATCTTATTTTCTTCTGAAATAGGAATGTATACCAATATTATAAAACTAATACTTGTATTTTCTAAAACATGAATAATACAAATTTATATCAAATAAAAGATTAATTGACTATAATCTTATATTTTCAAAGAGTTAATTATTGTTAATGATATGTGTCTCTCTTCTCAGATTTTTATACACAAAAAATGTATGGCGGGATGTCATGTGTACAATGTTATTCTTTCTTACAAAATAAGATAACAATGTACAATTGAATATATATTATGGATGTCTTTTTTCAACCTAATAATTTATCATCACTTGGTCTTAGTATTTTTATTTTCTCATTTGTGATGACATGAAATATTTTTCTTTTCTTTCCCTTCACTCTATTTTATTTTTTAGAAACTTTCTTTTCCTGAATTTGTCTCTCACTCTCTCTTTTTTTTAATAAGTATTAATTCTTCATCTGTTCTTCAGAGTTTGCTTTCTAATAATTTGTTTGCTTTCTATATCTCCCTTATAATATTTTAGGTGTTTCTTCTGAATCATTTTTCCCATCTTTTTGATATAGAGACATTCTTTGTTTTGATAATTCTTAGTTAATAACGAGATGGATTGACACAGTGGCTGCGACGATGGGCTCAAGTATAGCAGGGATTGTGGGGCTGGCACGGGATCGAGCAGTGTTTCTTTCTGCTGTGCATGGGGTTGCTATGAGTCGGAAACGACTTGACGGCACTTAACAACAACCAACAACAGTTAATGATGAAAGCATTTAAATGTATTAAATATATTTTGAGTGCTGAGTTTGTAACATATAGGTATCTGTATAAAAAAAGACACTTTAATTTTGCCTTTTTTCTTTGAAACTACAATTATGTAGCAGTTTATTTTTTAGTCCAAATTTTTAATACTTTGTTATTGTTAGGTGCCATTGAGTCAGCTCTGAGTCATAGTGACCCTATTTAAAACAGAACTAAACACTGCCCAAACTTTGCTTTTTCTGAGCCCATCTTTACAGCCACTATGTCAATCCGTGTCATTGGGGCCTTTCCCTTTTTTGCCTGACCCTCCACTTTACCAAGCATGATATTCTCCAGAGATTGATCCCTTCTGACAACATGATCAAAGTAGGTGAGATGAAGTCTGGCCATTCTCACTTCCAAGGAACATTCTGGCTGCATTTCTTCTGGGACATACCTCTTGGGTTTCCGAAGCAGTATCACTACAGAAGTAGGATTGCCCAACCTTCCTTCCGAGGAGTGGCTGGGGGGTTTGAACCGCCAGCCTTCTGGTTAGCAGTCAAGTGCTGTAGCCACTATGGTACCAGAGCTCCCATGGCTTGGGTTAGGCCCACTTTAATCTTCAAAGAGACATCTTTGCTCTTCAGCACTTTAAAGAAGTCTTTTGCAGCAGATTTGCCCAGTGCAGTATGTCCTGTGATTTCTTGACTGCTGCTTCCATTGGTGTTGATTGTAGATCCAAGGAATATGAAGTCTTTGACAACTTCAATCTTTTCTCCATCTATCATGATGCTGCTTATTGGTCCGATTATGAGGATTTTTTGCTTTCTGTATGTTGAGGTATAATCCATACTGAAAATGATAGTCTTTAATCTGCATCATTATGTGCTTCAAGTCATCTTGACTTTCAGCAAGCAAGATTGTGTCATATGCATATCACAGGTTGTTAATCCTCCAATCTTCATGCCACATACTTTTTCATGTAGTCCACCTTCCCAGATTATTTGCTCAGCATACCTATTGAGTAATTATGATGAAAAGATACAGTATAATATACTTATTATTCTTAGATTTGTCTGTACAAGGAGGTTATATAGTAAAATATTTCTATTTATTAGAATTTATCAAGATTTAAATTATGTTATAGTAGATAATGAATTTTTTGACATTTTATTGTGCTTTAGGTGAAATTTCACATAGCAAATTCATTTTCCAAACAATAATTCATACACAAATTGGTCTGTGACATTTGTTGCCATCCTCACAATGTGTCAACATTCTCCCTATTTCCTCCCTGGGTTTCCCGTTTCCATCCCTCCAGTTTCCCTATCTTATCTTTGGTTTTGGGCAAATGTTGCCATCTTGGTCTGGTAGAGTTCATTTATTATTCTGAGGAGCACATTCTTCACAGGTGATATTGTGTGTTTTGAAGTCCTATTATTCAACTAAAAGGTGGCCTCTGAGAGTATATTCAGTTTCAAGTTAGAAGACAGTTTCAGGGTAATAGTCTCAGAGTTTCCTCTAGTCTCTTTGAAACTAGTGAGTCTTGCCTTTTTTACTTATTTATTTTCCTTTGAATTATGTTCTATATTTTTAACTCATTTTAATCAGGACCTCTATTGTGGTCTTGGTCAGAGTGGTCAATAGGGGTAGCCAGGCACCATCTAGTTCTTCTGGTCTCAGTTTAGAAGAAGCTGTGGTGCATGTGTACCATTAGTACTTTAGACAGTTTTCTACAGTGAGTCTCATTTTTCTTCATTTTCCTTTGTTCCAAGTGGGAAGACAACAATAGATGGCCCTTCACAAGCTTTTCAGACCCCAGTCACTACCTATCAAACTGGGATGTAGAAAATTATCTTCATGAACTACGTCTTGCCAATGGACCTCAATGTCCCCTGAGATTATAGTTCTTAGCTTCCAAGTCCAGTGGTTCAATCCTGATGTCTAAGTAGTTTTTATAGGTGTGCCTCTTATGTGTTTTAATTATCTATCTATCTATCTATCTATCATCTATCTATCTATCTATCTATCTATCTATCTTCTATCTATATCTGAGCTCAGGTGGTATAGTGGTTAAGGCATTTGGCTGCTAACCACAGGATTGCCGGTTCAAACCCACCAGCTCCTCAATGAAAGAAAGATGGAGCAGACCACTTTTTTAAAGATTTATTGCCTTGGAAGTACAGTGGGGATCACTATGAGTTAGAATGCTGGAATTGAGTTGATAGCTACATATATATAGCATTTGCAAATATGTATGTAGAAATATCTACTGCTATATCTATATATAGGAGCTCTGGTAGCATAGTAGCATAGTGCCTAAGCCACTTGACTGCTAACCAGAAGGCTGGCGGTTCAAACCCACCAGCCACTCCTCGGAAGGAAGGTTGGGCAATCTACTTCCGTAGTGATACTGCCTCGGAAACCCAAGGAGGGGTCTCTATCAGTCGGGTCTGACTTGACGGCGCATAACAACTACATATCTATATACGTATACAAGTGGACTCATGCACAATTTCCCTCACCTATTCAGCATATATATTTCCCTATGAAAGGAGCTCTGGTGTATATTGTATAAGGCATTTGGCTGCTAACCAGAAGATCAGCAGTTCAAACCCATCAGCTGCTCCACAGGAGGAAGATGAGGGAATCTACTTCCATAAAGATTGACAGCCGGTGGAGTTCTCTCTGAGTCATAATCAACTCAATGGCAGTGGATTTGGTTTTGGGTTTATTTATCTATGTATTTACTGACAAGTTTTTGTTAGTTATTACTGCTGTTTCAGGTAGAATACATTATAGCATTTGCAGCAGTTATCTGTTATTGTTGCATTCTTTTCAGTGTCTTCCTTTGCCTTGATCATATTGTACAGACTTCCCCTATTGTGTATTGTCTTTCTTTTCACCAGAATTAGTTCTTGTCTACCATTGAGTTAGTGCTTCTTCTTCCTTCTCCTTCCACTCTCTGGTAGCCATCAAGGATTGTTTCTTTCTGTGTGTAAACCTATTTGTGGTTTTTATAATGGTCTCATATAGTATTTGTCTTTTGTGTTTGATTTATTTCACTTATGTCCTCCTGATTCCTCCATGTTGTGAGATGTATCACATATTCATCATCATTCTTTATCATTGTGTAGTATTTCATCATATGCATGTACCACTGTTTATCTATTCATCCCTTGAGAGACACTTAGGTTCTTTATATTTTTTGCTATTGTGAATAATGTTCTGATGAACATGGGTATGCATACATAGATTCGTGTCACAGTTCTTATTTTTCTAAGATATATACCTAGGGGTGGGATTTCTGGATTGTGTAGTATTTCTGTTTCTAGCTTTTTAAAGAAGAGTCATAACATTTTCCATAATTGTTGTACCATTTTGCAGTGCCTCCAGCAGTATATAAGAGTTCCAATCTTCCTGTAGCTTCAACAGCATTTGTTATTCTTTGTGTTTTTGATCAGTGCGTAGTGACTAAGGCATTTGACTGCTAACCAGAAGTCTGGTGGTTCAAACCCATCAGCCGCAGGTTGGACAATCTACTTCCGTAGTGATATGGCCTCAGAAACCCAAGGATGGGTGGCTATGAATTGGATCTGACTTGAAGGCAGTGATTTTTTTTTTTTTTTTTATTCTTGATAGGGTGAGATGGTATCTCTTTGTACTCTTAATTTGCATCTCTCTAAGGAGCTCTGGTGGTGTTGAGTGTAGTTTTTTGTTTTTTTAATTGCTAATGATAGAGGACATCTTTGCATGTGTTTTTTAGTTCATGTCCTTTGCCTATTTTTTAATTGGATTTTTTGTCTTTTTTTGTGTTGAAGTTTTCTGTAAATTTTGGAGATAAGACCCTTGTTGAATATATCATAGTCAAACTAATTTTCTAGTCTGCAGGTTCTCTTTTTATTTTTCTGGCAGTCTTTTGATGAGAAGAAGTGTTTAATTTTAGGAAATCCCAGTTACCTATTTTCTATTGTTTGTGACTTTTTAACTATGTTTAGTCTCATATTTATGCCATGTATTAGGGCCCCTGACATTATCCTTATTATTATTCTATAATCTTTACAGGCTTAGGTTTTACATTTAGGTATTTGATCCATTTTGATTTAGTTTCTATGTATGGTATGAGGTATGCATCTTGTTTTCATTTTTTCTGCAAATGGATATCCAGTTTTGCTAGCACTATTTGTTTAAGAGAATTTCTTTTCTCCATTTAATGAGTTTTGACCCGTTATTGAAGATCAGCTGTCCATAAGTGGATGGATTTACTTCCAGATTCTTAATTCTCTTTCATTAGTCTATGTGTCTATCTTTTTTTTTTTTTTTTTTTCACTACCAGGCTGTTTGGACTATCTTGGCTATGTTAAAGTTTCTGAGATCACTCTGAGAGTGTGAGTCCTCTTACCCTGTTCCTCTTCTCTAATAATTCTTTGCTCATCTGGTACCTCTTCTCTTTCCATAAGAAGTTGGTATTTTCTCCAACTCATTAAAGACTATTGTTGGAATTTGGGTTGTTATATAGTTATGTGTCACTTAGTAACCATGTTTAAAAAAAAAAAAAAAACCTCACTGCTGTCAAGTCGGATCCAACTTATAGCTACCCTTCTTGGATTTCCTAGGTGGTATTTCTATGTAAGTAGGTTTCCCAATCTTCCTTCTGAGGAGTGGCTGGTGGATTTGAACCACCAGCGTTCTGGTTAGCAGTCAAATGCCTTAGGCACTACGTTCTGTAAAATAGAGTTTTATGTGTATTATGTGTAAACACCATATTAAAACTTTATAGGAGCCCCTTTCAAGTTGTCCTCATTGCCACTACTGCTGCAGTTGGAAGTGTGGGTAGAGGCCAAAGGATTGGGTGCCAGCAACAGGGGCAGCATGGATGGGGCGAGAGGAAGCAAATGAGGAAGAGCTGAGCACATGCAGGCCCCCTTGCTGGTCTCCCTGCCTGAGTAGCAGGAGCAGCAGGGACTCACAGCCCGTGCTACCACCTGGCCACCAGATAAAGCACAAGAGCCATGACTTTTGCATCCCCTACCTATATCCCACCCATAGACCAGTGCAGCAAAATCTGGGTTTAATATTTTTAAAACTGTTAGGAGGAAATAATAAACAAAAGGGGCCTGCTTTCCCTTTATATATATATATATATATATATATATATATATATATATATATATGTTGTTGTTGTTGTTATGTG
>NW_006921817.1:5140628-5141963 GCF_000298275.1 Orycteropus afer afer | reverse complement strand
GAGTCAGGGCTGACTCGACGGCACATAACAACAACAACATATAAATATATATATATATATATATATGATGCCATGGACAGTAAGTGACACATACCTGTATGTTTAGGTTGCTTTGGATATTATTGACATTTTCACAATATTAAGCCTTTCTGTCCTTGAGTGTGATGTGTTTTTCCATTTATATAGGTCTCTTTTAGTGTCTTGCAGTAGTGTTTTGTAGTTTTCTTCATATAAGCCCTTTAAATCCTTATTTAGATTTATTCCTAAGTATTTTGTATTTTGAGGACTAAAGTAAGTGATATCATTTTCTTGATTTCCTTTTCAATGTTCTTTTTGTTAGTGTAGAGGAATCCCACTGATTTTTGTAAGTTGATCTTGCTAAATTCTTCTATTAGTTCTCCTAGCTATCTAGTGGAGTCCCAAATATTTTCTGTGTATAGGATCATGTCATCTGTGAATAAGGATAATTTTACTCTTCCTCACCAATTTTTATGCCCTTTATTTCATTTTCTTGCCTATTGCTCTAAGGACTTCAAGTAAAATATTGAATAAGAGTGATGACAAAAGTCATCCTTATCTTGTCCCCATTCCCAAGGGGAATGTTTTAGTCTCTCTACATTGAGGATAATATTAGCTGTCGGTTTTGTATATATGCCCTTACTTATACCAAAGAATTTTTATTCTATTCTATTTTGCTAGATTTTTTGCAGGAATTGTTGTTTGTCTTTATCAAATTCCTTTTCTACATCAATTAATATGATCATGTGGTTCTTGTCCTTTGTTTATTTATGTGGTGGCTTACATTGATTGTTTTTCTAATGTTGAACCATCCTTGGATATCTAATATGAAGCCCTCTTGGTTGTGACTTTATTATTATAATTATTATTAGTCTGTTGAATTCTATTGGCAAGAATTTTGTTGAGAAGTTTTACAATCATAGTCATGAAGGATACCACTGCCATCAAGTCAATTCCAACTCATAATGACGTCCATTGGGTTTTCAAGGCAATAAATCTTTGTGAAAGTAGATTGCCCATCTTCCTTCCATGGAGCAGCTAGTGTGTTTGAACCATCAGCCTTCTGGTTAACAGTCAAATGCTTTAGACAATGAGCCACCAAAGCTCTTTATTCATGCAGTCTATAAGTTTCTCTTTTTAGTGGTGTCTTTGCCTGACTATAGTATCAGGGTTATGCTGGCTTCATAGAATGAATTTGGGAGTGGACTTTCCTTTTCTATATTCTGTAACTATTTGACCACTATTGGTGTCAATTGTTCTCTGAATACTTTCAGTGAAACCATCTGGGCCAGGGCTTTTATTGTTGAGGGTTTGTTT
>NW_006921817.1:5117026-5140193 GCF_000298275.1 Orycteropus afer afer | reverse complement strand
CTCTTAGACATTATTCATTTTTCTTCATTATTTTTTCTGAATGTCCTTGAAACAAATTAGCACCAAGAGATTTGTCTTCTATCTACTCAATTCTACTCCTCTGTCCTTCCATTGAGTTAATGATTTCTAAAATTTTACTATTAATCTTTCAGATTTCTAGTTGTTGCTTTCATATGGTTTCTAATTGTCTGTGCTGTCAATTTAAAAAAAAAATCTTTTAGATTTTTATCTGTATTTTCTTTGATTTTGTCTGTTTCCCTTGGTTTTGTTTGTGTTTTCCTTGATCTGAAGGATCCTAAATATGTTTTTTTTTTTTTTTTTTTCCTTTTAAATTCTTTATCAGATAGTTCTATTACTATTTCTTCCTTAGGAGGTTTTCTGGTCTTTTATTTCCATCACTTACTTGAGCTCATTTTCTTTGTTCTTTGTGTGATTTGACGTTGTCTGTTGTCTCAAATATATCAGGATGTTCTTGTATTCATTTATTGATTGTATGTGTTTGCTTCATGTTAATTTTTTGTTTTGTTTCCTTTTGCTGGATATGGGAAGGTGTGGAGGGTGTGCTGCACTGTTTGCTGGTTTGGCAGCACTGGGGTTCTCATCATCTCTTTCCAGGTGACTTGGGGTAGTGGCTGGGAATATGATTGTGAGTCTCTGTTCATTAGTCACATGGAGTTGCTGAGGGTTGGCTGGGTAGATGTTGACTGCCATTTGTCATTGATTTACTAGCACAGTAGTAGAACTTGCCAAGTGGGTGGGGTGGCAGGTGTCATGGGTGTGGTGGGTAAGCAGGAAGCTTAGTTTCTGCCACTCAGTTGAGGTTGATGATGGAGCATGGTGGGCAGGCAAATGTGTGAATAGAGCTAAGTTGATAATAGAAAGGGAGGCTTGTATCATGGTACCCAGTCAGATGGGGTAGCTGGGGAATGAGACTCTGCTGCCTCTGATCATGATGGCGGGAGGAATAGGAGTGTGCCTTCTTGGCCAGCAGGCATGAGCTTCTTGGCACTTCCCATCCACTCCAGCCAGTAGTTGCGATCTGCCCCCAGTCAAATGTGAGCAAGAGATTCTCAGAGTATGGTTGATTAGGGACTTTCTTCCATTACTATGCAGATCCACTGCCTCATGAGTGCAGTCACCCCAGAAGTCAAGGACTGCCATTTGTGATTATACCTGACTGAAGCTTAACTCTTTCCCTATTTTTTGTGTGCTGGAATCCTTGGAATTTTTGTCCTCTATTCTGTTTTCCTTCCTTTAGTCCAGATCATGATCCACTCACTTTATTTCTCTCTGAGTGTGTCTGTAAAGTTTCTCTGTCTTACAGGAATGCTGCAAAGTTGCTTTCCTCTGCTTCTCTACTGGAGTCACTAATAGCTTTGTTTCAAGATGGGCAGATTGAGCTGGGATGGCTGGCAGGGACCCGCCATTCCATGCTACACCTTGCTCATGGTGTTCAATCACTTTTTTCTTCTAATCAGTGCTTGATTCAGTTGTTTATTCTTTCTTTTATTGGTTTAGGATGCCAGGATTATTTCTGCATCTGCTTTTTGAGTTTTTGCTCTGTAGATGGATGATATGGTATGACTAAGCCCCTTACATAGAACTAGATAATTAATTTTGACATCAATGTTAAATAATCACACTATCATTTTTTAGAAGAAAAATATTATCTTGGTATTAGTATAGATTATCGAAATATTTGGTCATATTTATCAAATTCTCAATATAACTTCTTATTTATTTAATTTATTGATTTATATGTAAAATATATTAATATCTCTAATTAAAACTTGTGCTTCGAATTCCATAATTTTCCACTTATCTTGAAGAGTATTTGCTAGGTATAAAAAGTCCATGGGTATTATATAATATCTCATTCATTTCTTTTTAATATTTAGGCTTAATAATTTACGGTTTTAAAGTTTGTTTGCTTTTGCTTAGTTTTGTCATCTTTGGCTATTTGTTAACCCTTCTTGTCATTTTTTCTGGTGTGTGTCATTCAAACCCTAATCAAAAAAGGCATGTCACTCTGAGAATTTTACTCCATATAAACTCTGAGTGGCTAGAGGTTAAAGACTAACTTATCACTTAGGAGGAGTCAGATATGAGTGATACTGTTGAGGAGGAGGTGATGAATGAGTTACATTTATAATCTAGTTAACGTGTCAGCTCAACTGGCTTTATTTTGAAGGTGGGAACTGTGACCAGTTGTGCTAGTAGATACATTCCTGGGTGTAGTGTGTGGATGTGATCATCCCGACTGACTGATATCTCCCAATTCCATATATATATATATGGAGCCACAAAGCTACAAAGGACTAGGCAGGACATCTTATTTTTTTCTAGGTTGAGAAACTTCCCTCTATATTTACTGAGTCTCTCAGTGTTGAACAAGGAATGAGCAAGTGAAAGTTGTATGTTAAGACATCATCTTGGTTATGTGTCTCATGATAATATAATTTTATCTATGCCTATTGAAATTGCTTAATGCGTTTGCTATTGAAATGTTGAAAATGAATGCTAAATCAGGGAAGAAGGATCAGATGAGATTATCAAGCATTAAGTGTGGTGCAAGTATCATAGAATATAAGTACAATGGATGTGACTTAAACTGAACCTTTTGATTTTCAGATATGTATTACTGTGTTTTGTAGTGCAGAGTTGATGGAATAAATTTATTTTTAGTCCTCTAACTTTTTCAGAGAACTTAATTGCAAAGGTTTTATTTAGTCTTGCAACCTTTACACGAGATTCATGTGCTGTCATTTTAGTTCTACCATTAAACAACTTAAAAAAAAAGGGATGCTTTGGGATAGTGCTGAAACTTTTGACTTAAGAGAGTAATAGAAATAAATGAATACATTTAAAGGATAATATAAAACTCTAAGACAGCTATGAGTGAGTTTACTTACAGACAAATAAACAAGATCTCAGATCTGAGAAAGACTGCAAGAATTGAAATACCTGAGAAAATTTTCCCAAGAAATTTCAGTAATTAGTTGAAATTAATTTCTTAGAGCTAACTTGTATTCCAAAATGAAGTGAATTTATAATTCACTGAATAAAGCAAAAAACAATCATTGCTGCAAAGTTATGATTCAAAGTAATCTACAGGAGCCTTGGTGGCACAGTGGTTAAGTACTCAGCTGTTAACTGAAAGGTCAGTGGTTTGAACCCACCAGCAGCTCTGTGGGATAAAGATGCTGCAATCTATTTCTGTAATTATCACAGCCTTGGAAATCCTAGATGGGGCAGTTCTACTCTGTCCTATAGGATCACTGGGAAACAGAATTGACTTGATGGCTATAAGTCAACCTCACTGAATAGCTCTCACTTTTTGGACTTGTTATAATATGTCAATCTAATATCATTTAGTTATAATAAGCAAGTGTTACCTCGTTCGATCAATAAATATATAGTGAGCATGTGATATAGGCCAGACTAAGAGAGATTATGAAAAGAAAGACCTGGTAATCTACTTCCAAAATTAGCCAATGAAACCCAATTGATCACAAGAGAATATAGTATCCAATATAGTGCTCAATACAGGAGCTCTGGTAGCATAGTGGCTAAGACACTTGCCTGCTAACCAGACGGCTGGCAGTTCAAACCCACCAGCCACTCCTCAGAAGGAAGGTTGGGCAATCCTACTTCCATAGTGATATTGCCTCGGAAACCCAAGGAGGGCTCGCTATGAGTCAGGTATGACTCGACGGCACATAACAACAACAACAACAACAACATAGTGCTCAAAGATGAGACCTCTAAATTGGAAGACACTCAAAACATTCAGTGACCATAACAATGGACTTGAGCATATCAAAAATACGAAGATGTCATTGAACTGGGAATTGCGTCCTTACGATGAGAATGAAGCAGCCGTGAGACAGTCTACTCAATGGCAACTAACAAACAGAATATGCCACAACCCACCCATTGGTGCCATGGAAAGGAAAGCCTGGTGATCTATGTCCTTAAAGATTGCAGGCAAGAAAACCCTGTGGAGCACATATACTCTGGAACACATGTCGTCACCACGAGTCCGAATGAACTTGACAGCAAGTTTGGTTTTCAGGTGTGATTAGGTCTACTTTCTTAATTGTCTATTTTGCAAGGGACTTCAGCCATGACAGGCTTGACTTTTATAGGCTTTGTATTTAGTGAAAGAATATAAGGAAACATTTTTAGAGCAACGCCAGAGCATGAGACATTTTTGGAATTATGGATTGAACATTATAGTGGGTAATTCTGGGCAGTCATAGGCAGAAAAAGACCATGGAGGCTGATAACTAGAAATTAGAAAAAGAGGTCATCTTTTTAGCACGTAAGAGAATGTGCCCTTTGAGTGTGATAGAATAGGATCCAAGGAAGACAGACTTATAATCATAGGCTTTTTAATAGTTAGAAGAGGATTCAAAGATATTTATTTTACAGGTAATCAAAATGAGATACAGAGAAGTTAAGAGACTGAGAGAAACTTATGATCCCCTTTGGTTTAGAAATTGAATAAAACACAGGTATTGAACTTTCAGTCCAAAAATTTTTCCACTCTGCTATCTTGCTCCTCCTCCTGTTTCACAATTTTGCCTGGAGCAAGCCCTGAAGAGACCTACTTTTTACCAGAACAACGATAATCCCCTATTGCAAGTGACATTTTATAGGGATTTTCTTTTTTTCATGTCTGCAATGGAAAAGAACAAACTGTTCTCACAATATATGGCAGAAATTATTCAGGCTTTCTTGTTCTGCATATCTTATCCCTGCTGAATTTCTTTATGTAGGACACTTGCCCAAGTGCAAACCACATTTGTTGCATAGGTCTTCTATTATGTTTAAGTCTAAAAATTTTCTATATGCCAACCTTTTATATAAAGCTCAACTAATGTAGCATTTATTTAAATTACTAGTGGTTTTGTTATCTTTCTTATTCAGTGACCATGTCATCAAAATGATTCTTTTAAAAAATATAATTTCATATTTTACTAATAAAATAGAGAGAAATAAAAAAATGTTCGAGCTAAATATTGTTGGTATTTCTTTAATTAGTATTGTATTATAAAACCTCCTTTAGGATCCTTAATATCCCTATAAATAAACCCTTCAGATTGGATTACATGTCCACATAAAAAAAAAACAAAAATATTCACACCTGGAGAAATAAGTAACACCATGAAAAACAGAGAAAATATTAAAATTGCCAAGGATTTAATTTTACTTAGATCTACAATCAATAGCATGGAAACAATAGTCAAGAAATCAAGTGATATATTCCATTGGATAAGCCTCCTGAAAAAGACTTCCTTTAAGTATTTAAGAGCAAAGATGTCCCTTTGGAGACTATGGTGTCTTTGACCCAAGCCATAGTATTTTTAATCTCATATTCATGTGAAAGCTGGACAAAGAATAAGGAAAACCAAAGTAAAATTGATGCCATTGAATTATGGTGTTGGTGAAGAATGTTCAATATACCATGGACTGCCAGAAGAATGAACAAATCTATCTTGGAAGAGGTACAAACAAGGATGTTGAGACTTCATCTCATGTTCTTTGAACATCTTGGCAGGTACAGTCTCTGGAGAAGGTAAATGTAAAAAAGAAGCTCAGTTTATAAGAGGAAAATCCTCAATGAGATAGATTGACACAGTGTCTGCAACAATGAGCTCACACATAGCAACAATTATGAAGATGGTGCAGGACCCAGTAGTGTTTCCTTCTGTTGAACAGAGGGTTGCTATGAATCAGAACTGACTTGATGACGCCTATCTAAACCAAACCAAACCTTTAACGGTTGAGTTGATTCTAACTCATAGTGACCCTATAGGACAGAGTAGAACTGACCCATGGGATTTCCAAGGCTGGAACTATTTATGGAAGCAGATTGCCTATTATTTCTCCAATGGAGCAACTGGTGATTTTTAAATAACAAACTTTTTGGTTCGCAGCTAAATGCTTTACCCACTCCACCACCAACAACAACATAAATAAACAGAGAATATGAATTCATTTTACATTTGAACATGTTAGATCACATATTTCATATCCATAGATGTAATCACCTTGAAATATATATCTATATCTATATCTATATATCTATATCTATATCTATCTATCTATCTATCTATCTATCTATCTATCTATCTATCTATCTATCTATCTATATGTGTTTTTCCCCCTATTTTTAGTATTTCTTGTTAAGGAGGGAAATGGCTGCAAACATGAGAGACAATGAATCTTTTCTTAAACCTGTGATGTAAGATGTTAAAAACTGTAAACTCTGATCTGTATAAGAAATCCTCATTGCGTGAGAGCAAGAGAGTCTAGGGAAAATAAAATAGAAATTGGTAGGTGTAGTAATTCACACAATATTTAAGGAATTCAAAGACAAAGTCAACACTGAAGAAAGCAAAGGGAAAAACCTTATTTCCTCCCTTCCCTTTCCCTTTTCCTTCTTTGTGCTTACAGTATTGAATGCTTGTTAACTTACTTTGAAAATGTGAAGATTAGTTGGAGAGGGAAACAAGCAATAAAATAATCAAAGAATTATATTATAAATATTCTACAATAAGGGAGGAGAAAAATATTCAGAAACTCAGATATATTATAAAATAGACTGAATTATTCTCTTATGGCAATGGCTAAGGAGTGATTTGGGGCTTTATGACCACATGCATTCAGAACTCTCTTTCATGTTATTGTTGGGCTGTACTGTACTACCCAGCCACTTCTATTGCCTGTGAAATTCTGAAAAAATCTCTTTATCAAGTCTTATCTTGGTTCTCTTGCTCCTTTTATGATGACACTTGTAAAATATATTTCACTCTTCTGAAGTCACCTTGTAACTTTCACTATTTGCCTCTGGGAGTCAACATATATTCTAAAATATTTCAGAGAATTTCAGTCTCCTTACAATTTAAAATATACTCAGTAGACAACCCATTCTGAATATAGGCTGACTCTTTGGATTGGGGAGAGATTTACAAACTGATAAAAATATTGATGAAGGAAAAATGATGGAGCCAGAAAGGTTAACAGATTGTTTAAACTCATTAGTAAACAAAAAGTGCTCACAGATTAAAAAGCATAATTAACTGTACTTCAAGCACCATTGAAGCATTGATTCAGACCCTGCTGCCAAGGAGCTTACAGTTAAAATGGTAAGCACGTAAAAGGGTATCCACCAATAGACAATAAAGCATTCTCTTCTTCGGCAAATCTGAAATTGGTTTTGCAATCTCTGCTTGAATTTATATGTGTGTGTGTGTGTGTGTGCTGTTTCATTGAATAGGAAGATGATATTCTTTGTTTCCTTCTAAGGGAACACAATTCTATTTTGAACGGCTATGTAGTTCTGTATTTATAGTACTCACCTAGCAGCAGGGCATGTAATGATTATCATTATTATTTAATTTATTTAATTTACATAATAAACGATGACTGTTGATAGATTCTGTATGAGCAGAATTCTTTTGCTATTTCTTTCTCACCTCCATAATAATATAGTTTTATGGCCACACAATAATCATATTGTATGTTGTATTATAATTGGATATTTCACATTGGTTACTGAATATTATTCAGGCTTCTAAGACAAGGATGTATTGATTTTCTTTTTATTTATTATTATTATTATTTTGCTTTAGGTGCAAATTTACAGAGCAGTTTGTTTTACATTCAGCATTTCATGTACATTTGGTTTCACTCCCCAATTACCATACCTAACCCTAACCTACTCTCCTCCCCTCTGTTCCCAGTAACCCCCTCCCCCGTGCTCCTTATAGTTACGCATTCCTGTGAGTCTTGCATTTCCTACTCATGAATGTTGCCCCTCTGGTGCCCCACTGTTGTGGTCCATTGCTCCAAGGGATTCATCTCCACAGAGCATGTGGGTGTGTCACCCTGGGTTGAGTGGTCTGTGTGTACCTCTTATTTACTATTGGGCTGAGAGCTAGTCCCTGGGAGTGAGTTTTATTCCAGGCCTGAAGTGTATTCCAGGGCCATAGTGTAGTATTAGGGGTCCCACCAGACTCCATCCGACCAGTAATTATGGTCATCATTGTGTTTTTGGAGGGATGGATTGATTTAGGTTATATTTCTTGTACTGCACTACACTGCACCCAGCCCAGAATTGTGAATATTTTAGTTACTCAAGAAAAAAATGAAGATAATGGTATATGTTTTACAACTGCTTGTGGTGCAATTAAAGACACAGACTTTCCTACTTTGTGATATTTCTAGTATATGGAAATATGACTAACAGCATTATATTAAAAATCATTGAATCTTCAGTATTAATTCATTCTTTCAAAAACAGAAACGTTAAGACAAGAGATATTGATAGATTGATTAATTGATATCAATCTACATACATTGATTGATTTTAAGATTTGGCTCCCTCAATGAGCCAGAATGACACATTGGCATGTCCGAAATCTTTAGGTCAATCAACAGTCTGGGAACTTTGGCATCTTGTGACAGAAATTGTTAGTCCATATGATTGGCTGGAAATTCCAGCCGTATGTCTGTTCATAATCTTGAGCCAGAATCTCTGTCTCTTAGAAAACCTTAGTTATTGTGCTTAAGGCCTCCAACAAATTGGAAGAGACCTACCCACATTATGGAGGTAATCTACCCTACTTAAGTTACAATGATTTAAATGTTCACTGTATGTAAATACCTTCATAGCTATATCTAGACCACACAAATGGGCACCATAGCCTAGCCAATTTGACACATAAAATTAACCATCACAATCATTAAAGAAAAAAGAGAGAGGCAATCCATGCACCATGGTTTCTTAGCACATGGCTATAAATAAAAATGATCAAGCAAAACAATTATGGAATGTTATTTTAATAGCAACTGAATCAAAGGTCAAAATAAACAGAAGGTATATACTGAAGTTCATTTTACAGGAAGAAAAATTGTCCTTCAAAACACTTTAGTCAAAACTGTTAATTTATGAATATGTGAACTGATATCCCAAAGAAGCCCTGTTGATTCAATGCTCAGCAAAAGTTTCACAGTTTGAAACCGCCAGCCAGTCCAAAGAAGAAAGTGTGTGTCTGTAAAGATTACAGCCATGGCAACCCTGTTAAGCAGTTTTACTCCGCCCAGTAGGACGAGTTGGAATCAACTCCATGGCAATGGGTTTAGTTTGGGATTGGTTAAACTGATACCCTCAAAGTAAAAAAAAAAAAAAAAGCTTTATGGAAAAAATGGTCACCATATTTTGTTTTTGTACATATGTTTCAGTTTACACCTTTATAATCTAAATAATCTCTTTGCTTCTCATTTGCTATGCTACTGAGTTGGCAGCAAAGAAAAAACAAAAAGGTATTGAAATGGCAGCATGAGCTCTGTAATGAAAGGCTTTTGGAAGACTTTTGATTGGTTGCTTAGTTTCACAGTAATCAGTTACAACTGATATTCCCTTCAGGGCATGCTATAAAATCAAGACAAGCTAATTACCCTCTCCTTGCTTTCACTCCTAACCTCCTGTTTTCTAAAAATGTGGTGGTGACTTTTCTCTTCATTTGACTAAGGACATTTTTCAAATACAACCAGATAGATAGGGAAGAGAATGAGCCACCAACCTATGGAATTAAAAATGTATGATCACATAGAATCTTTACAATGCAAAGTTGTTACAATATCAGCCTCTTCTGAATGCACTGTTTGTTTGTTTTTTTCCTAGAACACACATGTTTGATAATGAGTTGTTCAGTGGCAATGTGTTTTGATGCTGTGGATAGATAGAAGCCCTAAAAATCTGCTACCAGAGCTCCTTACATGTATATCAGATTTTAAAAATAGATAATTTGCATTAAAACCAGTTGCTTGTCAGTTTAATCTGAGGCGTGGTGACCTCATGTATATCAGAGTAAAACTGTGAGTTTTCAGTGGTTGATTTTGCTGATAGTAGACTACCAGCTCTTTCTTTCCAGGTGCTTCTGGATGGATACTACCTCAGACCTTTAGGTGAGCAGCAGAGTTAACCATTTGTACCACTTAGAAACTAGGGCATTCAGTATTAGATATTATTAAACAATCAATTGTACCTTTTTGAGTTTTTTAAAACAAGCATCCTAAATTATTTTTAAAAAGATTATGGTAGATATTTTGTAAGCAAAGTTGGATTTACCATTAATTTTGAGACTACTTCAAGTATGATATTCTTGGATAATTTATGATGCTGCTAATTTTGAATCTTTCTTTGCGCCTCACTTGCACAGACCAAAATTAATATACTGATCAACACCCAACTTAACAAAAAAAAAATAATATCACTGGTTATAAATAAACTATATATGTATAGAGCTTAATTAAATAAATCATACATGTATAGAGCCTACAGTTCCACATTCTATCACCTTAGATATAACTATTTCCCAATTAAATATCATATGCTTGGACGTCTCAATTAATAATTTCTGATATCTGTCAGATCTCTGAAACTTTAATATTTTTGGTTGTATTGCTGAAACAAACAAAATAATATTTTCAATATCCTTTGTAGTATATATACTTGGGAGTGTGTTTATTGTAAGTTGGCATTAATGTATGTATATCATATGTAAGAGGAAAGTATTCTACATACATAGTCCAAGTGCTGAGTATTCTTTTTTATTTTCCTTAAGTATGTCAGAAAAATTCAAATATACAAACAAGTTAAAAGAATTTTGCTGTGAACCTCTATTTTTAACACTTAGATTCTATAATTAACATTTTGCTCTGCTTATGTATCACTTAAGTTTCCATTTATCCATATCTCTATCCCTCTATCATTAATTTTAGGATTTTTTTATGTTTTTCAAAATAAAGTTCAGATATCTGTTTGATTCCTTCTAAATGTTTCAGCATGTAAACCAAAGAATTAAATATACTTTTGTTGTTTTATGTTCTTACTTTTTAGTTAAATTTATATAAAATGAAATACACAAATGTTAAGGATTTTTGAGTTTATACCAATATGCTCAACCTGTACAATTCAAATCCCTGTTGAGATATAGATACAACCCATATAAGCTCCTTCATGGTCCTCCTAATCACCTTCTATTTCCATAAGCAACCAATTTTCTCATATTTTTAAAATCATATAATAGTTTCCTATTCTAAAACTTAATGTAAATGACATCATAATGTACTTTTTGTGTAAGACTTCTTTCATTTATCATTGTTTTGTAAATTTATTCATTTGTCTCATATATCAATATTATATCCCTTTTATTTCTGAGTTTATGTTCAATTTTATGAACACAGTACAATTTGTTTATCCATTCACCTGCCTATAGAAGTTTGAGTTGTTTCCAAGTTTTGTGTATTATGAATAAAGTACTAAAAACCTTCTCAAAGAAACATTTTTGTGGATATATATTTTTATTACTCTTGAGTAAAAACCTAATAGTGGAATTTTGGGTCCTTTTATGTATCAGGATAAATAAAATAAATTAATATTTTTTTTATTAGTAAAGGTATAAAAAAGGGAAGAAAAGAAGAATTTCAAATAGAAAAAACCTTAATGGTTCCATACAAAATAATTGAAGGTGAAATTATTCTTTCATGAGGAACATGCTAAAATAAATATGGAAGTGTAATAAGCTCAGTTTTATGATATTTTTAGTTTCCTTTTTTATTTCCTTAGAAGACTACATGACTCAATACTTTACAGTTGTTGCTAGGTGCCATCAAATCATCTCTGACTCATAGCAACTTTATGTACTGCAGAACCTAACACTGCCTGGTCCTGTACCAGCCTCACAATCCCTACTATACCTGAGCCCCTCGCTGCAGCCACCATGTCAAGCCATCTCATTGAGGGCCTTCCCCTCTTTTCTTGACCCTCCACTTTACCAAGCATGATATCTTTCTCCAAAGAATGGTCCCCTCTGACATATGGCCAAAGTAGGTGAGACAAAGTCTGTCCATTCTCCCTTCCAAGGAACATTCCGGTTGCACTTCCTCTAGGACAGATTAGTTAGTTCTTTTAGCAGTCCACAGTACTTTCAGCCTTCTTCACCAACATCACAACACAAAAGCATCAACTCTTCTTCAGTCTTCCTTATTCATTGTCCAGCTCCCACCTGCATATGAGGAGGTTGAAAATACCATGGCTTGGGTTAGGAGAATCTTAGTCTTCAAGGAGATATCTTTGCTCTTCAGCACTTGCAAGAGGTCTTTTGCAACAGATTTTCCCAATGCAATACGTCTTTTGACGCTATTTCCATTGGCATTGACTGTAGAACCAAGTAATATGAAGTCTTTGGCAACTTCATTCTTTACTCCATCTATTGTGATGTTGCTTATTGGTCCAGTTGTGAGGATTTTTGTTTTCTTTATAATGAGGTGTAATCCATACTGCAGACTGAAATCTTTAATCTTCATCAGTAAGGGCTCCAAGCCATCCTCACTTTCAGCAAGCCAAGTTGTGTCATCTGCGTATCTCAGGTTGTTATTGAGTCTTCTCCCAATCCTTATGCCACATTCTTCTTCATATAGTCCAGCTTCTTAGATTATTTTCTCAGCATACAGATTGAATAAGTATGGTGAAAGGAAACAACCCTGACACACTCCCTTCCTGATTTTAAACCATGCAGTGTCTCCTTGTTTAAAGTATTTGGGTAAATTTATTTCAGACTCTTGGATTCTCAGGGATTTTTTTTTTTTTTTCATGTTTTATTATCTATGAATAAATGAATGAACATACACTGCATAGACTTCAGCTTTCAGCGTAGCAAAAAGTCATCATTTGCTGATTTTGTTTTATATGTATTTCCCAGTACAGCATCCACATAAAAGAAAACTTGAATTCACAATATGTTAATATATATTCATAATATATATAATTGCACTTATAATACCAAAAACCCACTGTCATCAAGTTGATTCTGACTTACAGTGTGGAAAAATAAAATTAGAAACACAGTAACCTTAGTCTGTTACTTGTAAGTTCAGTCTATTACTTAGAGAATGTAGAAAATTTAATGGAAAACCTTAGATACTGAAGCTTACTTTATTAGTTGTTTAGATAATTTAGAAATACATATGTGAATTTAACTGAATAACTTTGTAGCTAGCCTTAATTTCTAGCCCAGTTTTTTTTTTTTTTTTTACTATTAATTTAGATAAGGTTCAAAGTATAAGTAGGCCTAAGTTTCACTTTTCTTGCTTAAGTTTCAATTTACTAGAATAGACTTAGTTATAAGAAATCACTGATATGCAAACACCAATCAGAAAAGCCAGAGTCTGGAAAGTCCTGAGGAGGGACCCCTTCCTTAAAAGGAAACTAGAAAGTCCCAAATTTGCGCCTATCAGTCCCGCCAAATAGCAGAACTAGCCCCCTGTACCAATCATTTACAGTTAACCCCATCTTGTGTAACCGCCCCTTGATTGTCCTATAAAAGTATAAAACATAAAGAGCCAGGGGTCTTTTGCCTAAGCTGCTGCGTCGGTGTAAGCAGAGACCCCAGCTCGAGCTTGGAAATAAACTTCTCCCTTGCTTTTGCATTGTCGAGTCAGTGTCACATCCCTCGCGCCGACGTTCCTTTCCAAATTCGGGTCCAACAACAGCTACCCACTTTGTGTTTCTGAGGTGATAAATCTTTATAGAAGTAGATTGCCCCATCTTCCTTCAGCAGAGTAGCTAGTGGGTTTGAACCACCAACTTTCTGCTTGGCAGTCAAATGCATAAGGCACTGTGCCACCAGAGCTCCTGAACTCACAATATATCAAATTATGAAAAATAAAGAACTGAAAAATATTACTCTGAAAACTATTAATTCCAAAATCACTTTATAAAAATGTATCTGACCACCAAGTGCATAAGAAAAATTAAAGGTTAACAATTTACTGCAAGTAAAGCATAACAAGTAAGGTAGTTTTAGCTCATTATAATATATATGAATAATTTGTAAAATTCAAGTTTGGTAATTAAATATGTACATTAATATAAAATATGCTTCATTGTCTAAATATATTATTGAAAATTAAAAATAAAATCAAGTAATTTGAAATGGAAAGGTTAATATATTTTATCATAAGCTCCATGAAAAATGCTTCTAAATAATGTAAAGAGGTAGAATTTTTCCACATATTGTAGCCATTCCAAATATATTTATATTACCACTGAATTTTTATGTTAAATATGTTATATTTAAAAAGAAGAGGAAATTTATGTTTGCCAAATAATTTTTTTATGTATATGTTAATACATATTCATTTTACTGAACAATATCACCATCTGTTTCCATATCTGCATGGCTATTTGCATAAGAAAAATAAGACAAAATTATATGCATTTACAGTATTCATTTAATGATAATAATTTTAATTGAGTCGAATTTTATGGAGAGATAATTTTTCTTGTAACCAAAAAAGTAATTTTTCTTTTATCCTTCAAATTAATTTAACCATGAAAGATTATGAAAATTATCATCATCTGCCTTTACCTTATATACATAAATTACAGGCTTTCTTGTTTTGTTTTTGCTTCATTCCAGGGCACATATATTTGTGAATCTGTGTGTGTGTGTGTGTGTGTGTGTGTTGGTAGAGGGAGCTTTAAGATAAATATGCTCTCGATGAAAAGGACTGGCAATTGAGCATAACTGAAATGTGGTAATATGCATTGCCTTTCCTAAATAGAAAAGGATTATACTATTCATTTAACAATTTAACAATATGAAAAAAAAATAATAATACATGGGTATTCTATTTTGAATATAGATTCTAGGAATATAGGAAAAATCTGAAAGTAAATGAAAATTTAATCTAATTGTAAGGTGATTTTTGCTTCAATTAAGATGATTTTCTTGTGCTTTTCTTTTGCAATTTTATCAAAAATAGTCTTAGCATCTATTGTGATATAAAAGTTTTCTTTTATCGCTATGAGTTATTCTAAATAGTAACTACAAAATATATAATATTTATTTCTGTTTGAAACTAGTCAAATATTTTTAATGTAAAATTTAAGTATCCATATAATATTTGAAAAATAGTATAGTAAAGAGTTGGCATTGCAGATTAGTGGGAAAGAAGATAGTCTTTTCAGTAAGTGATACATGGACTTTGCCTGAGTGTAGTTAGATCCCGATCTTACATGAAGCACTTAAAATCAATTCCAAGTGAATTAAAGCCTAAATGTAGAAAGGAAAATTATAAAATTTTCAGAAAAGCCCTAACTGTGCAGGATGAAAGCTAAGAACTGTTGGTCAAAAGAGATCAGAAAATAAGTGAAAAGGTAACTAAAAAAGTGGACAAGAGCATTTGCAAGACAGAAAAGTGATAAAAGATTATTATCCATATTATTTAGAAAACTTTGTGAATTAAACAAAAGAGAGCTAACAAGCTAATGTAAAATACAGTAAAAATGAAGATCTACATGGAATTTAAACAAATACACATTCACTTCTTCAGCTATCAGGAAAATAAAAATCAAACCAAAATTGTTGTTGTTGTTATGTACCATCGAGTCTGACCTGACTCATAGTGATCCCTCCTTGAGTTTCCGAGGCAGTATCACTACGGAAGTAGATTACCCCATCTTCCTTTCGAGGAGTGGCTGGTGGTTTGAACCGCCAGCCTTCTGGTTAGCAGTCAAGTGCCTTAGCCACTATGCTACCAGAGCTTCCAAAATTAGGTACCATTATATATCCAAGAGATTGGCAAAACAGAAATGTGACAACACCAAATATTGGTGGCAATATTGAGCAGCATGAATAATCCTACAGTGCTGGTAGAGTCACTTCAGAAAATAGTTGGCATTATCTAGTTCACATTGAAATGTACATTAATTCCACTCAGCAAATTCACCTTTGCAAATATGCACCAGGAGATGGATAACACAATGCTCAAAGTACAAGCGTAATATTTATGAGCCCCAAAGTGGAAACAACCCAAATCATATCTCCAGAGATATCTGGAAGGATAAATTGATAGATTCATCAAATGGAAAGTAGGGCAATGAAAATGAAGCTCCTACAGCCACACACATCAATGCGGATGGATTTCACAATCAATGATAAGATAAAGAAATAAGTCACAAGTGAATACAAAGTCTTATAAAGTTTTTAAAAAATTCATTAAATTACATTGTTTGAAGATGCATACTTTGCTGATAAAACTGCAAAGCAAAGAAGACAATGGTTATCATTACAGAGGAGAAAGGGAAATGTGATTTAGGAGTATAGAGGGGACTTCAAGGGTCTAAAAGCTCTATGCTTCTTAACCAAACCAAAATCAAATTCACTGCCATGGAGTCGATTCTGACTCTTAGCTACCCGCTTTGGGTTTCTGAAGTAGTCAAGCTTTACAGAAGTAGATTGCCCCATCTTCCTTCCCAGCGGCTGGTAGATTTGAATAGCCAGCTTTTCAGGAAGCAGTCAAATGCCTTAGGTACCACATCACCAGAGCTCTATTTCTTAACCTAAGAAGGTATAAAAATTGTAAAATATATGTTAATATTCCATAATTCCTTTTATATTTTACTTAAATAGGCCAAACAAATTAGGAACTGTTTGAGAAATCCAGCACAAAATAAAACTGTGCCAAAAAACCTAACCCAGTGCCATTGAGTCAGTTCATAGAGACCCTATAGGACAGAGTAAAACTGCCCCATATGGTTTCCAACAGTGTAAATCTTTACACAAGCATACTGCCTCATCTGTGGAGTGGCTGGTGAGTTTGAACGATCAACATGTTGGTTAGCAACAACAAGCCTTAACCACTGTGCTACCAGAGCTTCTGGAGAACTGTACCTAAAGCAAAATAGTCTATATCATATTCAATTATACTGTAACTGGAGAAAGCCAGAACCTATGTAAGGCAGAAACCTGTATAAGAAGGAAACCCCAATTATTTTCCACTAAAAGGAGTGGGAGACAAGTGATAAGACTGTACCATCAAAAGTGGTAAGGCTGCACCAAACTTAGGAGACAGGGAAAAACAAGGCACTCCTGACACGTTGTGGCTCTTACAGGTATCACTGTATATAAAAATAGTGTCTCATAACATCTGGAAAAGCAATAACATTAATTATATGCTGTTACAAAATCTCTTAAATTTTCTATTGTGGTGTAGAAAATGACCACAAACCCTGACTTGAAGCAATACGCATTTATTGTCTCAGTTTCTATGGTCAGGAATTGACACAGATTAGTTAAACTCGTTTATAAGGGTGCTATCAAGATTTCAGCCAGCATAGAGGGTATCCTCTGAGGCACAAATGGGGAAGGATCCACTTCTGAGCTCCCATGGATCTTGATAAGATTCACTTCCTGCTGATTGTGGAGTTCACTGCCCCAGTTCGTTGCTGCTTGTTGTCTGGAAACTGCCGTGGTTACTTGCTCTGCTTCTTCATATGGCCATTTATTTCTTCAGAGCCAGCAGGCTAGAGAGTGTGCCAGGAAGAAAGAAGTTAAAAGTTTATTTAATGTAATTATGGGAGTCACATTCTATCACCTTTGGGGGATCGTTCATAGTAAGTCACAGATCCTGCCACTCAGAGTGGGGGGAAATATACATCAGACGTAAATGCCTAGAGGTGGAGATCACTGAGGGACAGGTTACAGTTTATCTGCCATATCATCTAGAACTTTATGCGTTCCCAAAGCCATGACTTATTTTTATTTCATTTGGTAGTTCTCTAATCAACCCTTTCTCTACCCTACTAATGATTACCTCTCATTGTGGTTTGCAAATGGTGAAAGATCATAGAAAGCTCATATAATTTATTAATGATTCTTTCACTTTATCTGCCCTGGAAACAGAAAATCAGGTTGTAATTTGGGTGACCTCACATTTTTATTCTTCCTGGCAGAATGAAGTTATTATTTTTTTTTTAATTTAAGGCTAAGCCACGTATCATGTCAAGAGTATATTAAAATTAAATTGATAATTTTACAAGATTGTCTGTTATATCTATTATATAAAGTTGCAGAAACTATGGAAGGAGTTCATTTGAGTCAGTAATAAACATCAAATTAGCAGTGTTGAAAGGCCTAGAGGTGAAACCAAAACATTATTTAGCAAATAGCTCTCATAAATTGTTTAACTGTTAACAGATTTTGGACAATGAAGAGAGAGAACTAGGGTCTGGATTAATAGTAGAAGTGAATCTTTGTGAAATTATAAAAAGTTAATATTTTCTGAGTTTTTACTCAGTATGGGGTACTGTTCTAAACATAGCCTATATTGGCTCATTTAATCCTTTTTAAAACACTATACTAGAGGAAATATTATGATCTCTAATTTACAAGTAGAGTGTACTTAACTGACTTGCCTAAATTTGCATAGTAAGTGGTGAAGTGATCCTGAGAACCACGATGTCTAGTTTCAGAACTGGAGCTCTTAACCACTTGCAATTCCACCAGCCTGCTTCCATCATTAAGGATGAAAAAACAAACCAAATCACTGCCATCAAATCAATTCTAACTCATAGTGACCCCATAGGGTTTCCAAGGCTGTAAACCTTTATGGAAGCAGACTGACTCATCTTTCTCCCACGGAGCAGCTGGTAGGTTCGAACTGCCAACTTTTGGTTCACAGCTCAATGCCTTAAGTACAGTATTGCCAGAGCTCCTGTATGATTGTTGTTGTTGTTATGTGCCATTGAGTCGGCCCCGACTCATAGTGACCCCTCCTTGGGTTTCCGAGGCAGTATCACTACGGAAGTAGGATTGCCCAACCTTCCTTCTGAGGAGTGGCTGGTGGGTTTGAACCGCCAGCCGTCTGGTTAGCAGGCAAGTGTCTTAGCCACTATGCTACCTGAGCTCCCTGTATGATTAAGCAAGGTATTGATAGCATGAGACAGCTGAATGCTACATATTGGATGCTTTCTTGGTAAGGGCTACTAATAAACACACACAGAGACAGAGCACATTTGTCTGCATCTAATTTTTCCTCAAACGTGTGTGTGTGTGTGTGTGTGATTTTGTGTGTGCTTCATTTGACTTACCTTCTAAAGTTAGATTGCCAACCCATATCAGTAAAGTAAAGCAACCAATCTAAGATACTGTTCTCCTGGTCCAAAGTTTTGCAATGATGATTTCAATTATAGTTGAATTCAGGTACCTTTCTTGCTTCAGGAGGGTTTTGAGCATAGAGTAAAATGTGCTGAACACTTTGTGCTAGAATATCATTCCTCCACATAGTACTGCTAAGAAGAGTCCCAATATACCAAAATCTCTTTCTTTAATCTCTTGGTAACATTATGTAATTCAGAAATTTAGAGTTCAAGGCAAACCAATGTTCCTGCTCATTTTTTTTTTTTTTTGTACTCGTTGAGAACCTCATCTTCACAAGGCCAATGTCATCTCCTGTGTGTCCATTAAGTATTCTCCATCCTGGTCATTGTCCTACTCAAAATTCATTGCCACTGAGTGGAGATTCTGACTCATAGCAACCTAATCATAGAGTAAAATTGCCTCATATAGTTTCTAAGACTGTAATTGTAAAAAATGCAGATTGCCACATTCTTTTCCCACAGAGCAGCTGGTGGATTCGGACTATGGACCTTTTGGTTATCAGTCAGGCACTTTAATCACTATGCTTTTTGTGCTCTTTCTACTCCTATTAGCCAAATATAATTGCAGATTTATTCCTTTAGTTGTTGGAGATGAGAATGAACAAATGCAAAAAAAACAAAGCAAACTCATCAACACTATCAAACAAAATTTAAATCAAGTATAGTAAGCTTACTGATGTTGCATCCAGAACCAAACATTCACAGTCAAAATATAGAGTCTTACCACTAAGCATGACCTATAAAGAACTGAGAAAGTAAAAAGATACAAGTAGAGATATAATTTCAAGGAGTTTTTTAAATGATGATGTCTGACCTGTGAGTCCAGGTGTGCGTAGGATTTCTAACATCATGGTGTAATGATGAAAATTAGTTTGGTTAACAACAAGTACAAGTTCTTAGGAAAAACATATTCTATGTAGTGGTTTATCTAGGCCTACGATAATAATTTCCCCTAGAATTCTTCTGTATATTTTATATAAATTATTAACAATCAGAACCATATTTTACTCAGGCTGCATGTTGTTGTTGTTATTGTTGTCATGTGCCATTGAGTCGGACCTGACTCATAGCAACTCCTCCTCGGGTTTCCGAGGCAGTATCACTACGGAAGTAGATTGCCCCATCTTCCTTCTGAGGAGTGGCTGGTGAGTTTGAACCGCCAGCCTTCTGGTTAGTAGTCAAGTGCCTTAGCCACTGTGCTACCAGAGCTCCCATAGTGAATATGAAATGAAATTAAAGAATGATCTAAATATGTTATTTGAAAAATTATGTCAAATGCATGCATGAATTAAGCAAGACAAATCCATCAAATGTTTAAGACATGCCTCCAGGTCAAGCAGAAGATGCTTGTTTATAATTAAAACAGAAATGTGTTTTAGGAAAATAGATTTGAAAAATGTTTTTAATCAAAAAAGGATGGTTAATTGTCATCTTCTGTACATGACCAATTTATGGTTTGACAACAGGCTGGCAACCTAATTACAATGTTTTCATGCAGCCAGTGATATACAAAAGGTGCTATGCTGTGTTTCTGAAGTAATCTGGGAATTTCGAGATGTTGCTATTTTTTTTTTTGAGTATTTGATCTTAGTCATTTGACCATTGCAAATTGCAGACTATCATTTAATGATAACAGTTATAGGAGTGTTAATTATAATTATTTTATGTCACTTAGTGAGCTTGAAACATTTGTAATGTCAGCATAACAATATTTAAGCTTCTATAAATTCAGTTTTAGAAAATTGGAAGTGGTATCTCTAACGGAAGTAGATTGCCCAGTCTTTTCTCTGAGGAGTGGCTGGGAGGTTGGAACCACCAGCCTTCTGGTTAGCAGTCAAATGCTTAGGCACTATGCCACCAGAGCTTCGATAAACTCAGTTTTAGAAGATAACAACTGATAAATTACAATTGCATTAAAAAAAAAAATAGTGGTAAACCTGCTAGATGTTTCCCCATACAATTTTATGGTAGTATTTATGTGTTCTTTATTATCATCACCATATAATAAAGACATTTTTTCATCTTTCTAAAGATGATAAAATCAAATACAAATGCAGATTTTAAAATTAATTTCTTAGAAATGTTGAGTTTATTTGATAGCATGAGTAAAACAAAATAAACTATTGTAAAAATTTTCTTAATATGTTGCAAAATTTTTACAATTTATTTCTTCAACTAATTTCACATATAGTCTGACATAAAATGAATAACTTGTATGCTTTAGTTAAGTACACCAAATACAATACAGGTATAATGATGACCAGAAAAAGGTGTTAGTCCAACTTCTATGTGTTGCTCTTAAGATAATGTTAGGACCATTTTTTCAGTGTCTTTTCTAACAGCCAGATAAAAAAAAAAAAAAAAAAAAATAAAATATATCCTTCATCTGATTTTCTTCACAAAACTGATGCTAAGAGAAACAATGTTGATTTACATATGTACTATATTCTTTTTAGGAGCTCTGGTAGTGTAGTGTCTAAGGCATTTGACTGCTAACCAGAATGCTGGTGGTTCAAACCCAGCAGCCACTCCTCAAAAGGAAGTTTGGACAATCTACTTTCTACTCTCTAATTTGACTTATTGTGATGTACACTTGAGCCTTTTAATTTAGCCTTTAGCTTTCCTTATTTTTTGCTTCTGTCGTTTAAATTAAAAATTTATTTTTGTTATCAACAATTTAATCTTTTATGCGCATTGTGTTAGACTTCTAACCTAATTTCATTAGGGATTATGAAATGTGAACAATAACAGAGATTTAAATCAAAATCATTTTGAACTCCATACCTTCATGGACTCAACTCTTATTTTTGGTTAGTTTAATTTTTATGTATAATATCCACATTTACTAAATAATATGCCTTTGCCAGGGATGTCTACTTTTCTCAAACTTTCAACTTAATTATCACTTTATTGACAACAGCCAAACTTCTATTTATTTTATCAAGCTGTAAATAAAAATCCACATAGATATATACAATGTTATTGCAATGAAAAATGACTTCTAATACAAATTTTGTGTTAACAGAGATGATTAAAAGTTTACAACATTTAACTCTTGGAGTCTGCAACACCTCTCCATAAAGGAGAGAGAGGGAAAAAAGAAAAAAATGAGAAGGAGGAAGAGGGAAGAGAGAAAAAAAGGGAGAGGAAAAGAAGGAAATAAGACAGATCATAGAAAGTTACACTCACTCTTGGCAATATAGAGCTGTGTTATTTGGTCTCTCTCTACTTATCCATTCCTATAAAGATATTTTGACCCATTTTTCATATTCTTTGCAAAATGAACTTGAGAGTGGCAATTCATTTACTGAATGTCCCAGAAGATGAAATTCATTTTGTAAAAGAGAATAGACAACTCCTGGAGAAAGATGGACTCAATGTCTTATGATTGCTTTAGACATACCAGGCTCCTGATTTATTGAAATCTATTATGAAAGTCTTACACAGGGATCCACATACAGTATTTTAAAAGAATAAATTTTGAAAAACAACTTGGTGCTCTCATTTATTGTTACTCTGAAAAAAAAAAAAACACTTCTATTTACATTAAAAGCATTCTTTTAAACATGAATTACCTTAAATTTCCTTCTTTTGCCAAATTATTTACATTTCCTTCAAATGAAAGGTTTTTATTCTAGAATTATTACATTGGTTCTAAGCCATTATCACTTCATTTCCATCTGCCTTGGTTTGATTGATCACAGTTATAGAGCAAAACACAACTTTGTAATCAAGTGCAGAGTAGCACACATTGTTAAAACATTCAGCAGAGGTAATCCACAAAGATGATTTGTCTCCCTTTATTTAGACTGAAATGAAGAATATCAGTAAAATGACCTCCAGAGTTCAAATGTATATGTAAATGCCGCTGTGCACCAATAAAATATCCTGCCTTCAGTGCTCAATTCATTCCAAGATTTAATGATCTCCAAAGTATTGATTTTATCCTCAGTTTCCTGAAATAATAACTTCTTATGATAATAAATCTTTATACTCTACACAAATCAGTCATGTGTAGTGAACTCAATCTTCTTTTTACACAGTAACTTTTTTTTGTTCTTACATAGAAATTTTTTCTTTCTAAAGGAACAAGTGCCTATTTCAAACTCTAATCCTTTTTTATTCAATTTTAATAACTTAATGGGGGGG